>NW_027413182.1:0-106029 GCF_048544455.1 Silene latifolia | reverse complement strand
ACACTCGTGATTGGGATTGAGGGGATATGAAACGGGAGTGAGTCAATGAGTTTCTATGGATAGAAGGGCAAGAGTTGATAATGTGTGATGAGTGAAGGTTTCATCTTGAGAGTTATAAAGGTGAAACATGTGTTTTATTGGGATTCATTTAAGTTTATTCGTTTGATGTGGATTTGAGTCGTGTTGGTAGGCAAGCATATGATGTCATGAAGGAGAGAAAGTTATTTGATGGATGAGGGTGTTATTGGTCTAAATTTTGGAAAAGGTAGTAACTATATTAGATTCGATAAAGTGGTGATGTAGGTATTGTGAATAAGACTTGTGAGGAAGGAACCATTTATGCTAAGTAGTGATGTTTCGCTATTAAGGAAGTATTATTTCGTGATTTAAGGTTATTGATGTGATTTCGTGTATATCTATCTTGGAAAGTGGGAGCACAAGAAAGTGAACTTAGCTTACTTGAGGTGTCTTGGGTTGAGTTAAACGATTATACGAGGTGATTTGTGGATAATGAGTGATGTGTAATTAAGGTTGAGTAGTTGTTGATGGTTGAACTTATGGATTGCATGTTGAGGAATGTTGTTATTGAACCTGATGTGAGAATTATAGTTGACAAATAGTTGATATTTGAATTGCGGAATAATGAGGATTAATTGAGTTACTAAGGATAGAATGAGGATTAGTTGAGAGTTTGGGATTTTATAGGGATTTGTTGTGAAATTTGGATGAACCCTTGTAAGGAGATCATGCTATCGACCATGAGAAAGCATAGATGAGTTTAATTCTAATAATTGTATCCGTAAAGTTATGGATTTAGTGCTACCCAGTTGACCCCGTGGTTATGAATGTAAGAGTGTGATGTGTGAAGCATGTGGGCTCAATTGTGTCGTTAAGGTATCCTAATTTCTTGTGTTATGTGATATGGCCGCTTAAGCTAAGTGTGTATGCATGAAGTGTGAAAGTAGTAGGTTGGAATTTTGGCCTATGAGAGGTAATATAGTTTTTATTTGTAAAGTTGCCTCCCAATCGTCGAGTGAAGCGCCCACTGTGTACCTTGTGATCTTGTTGTAGTGTCCATTTGAGGAGCTAGAATGATGGCCTTAGGACCAAGAATTCGTCTATTTACACTTGTGTGATGAAATAGGAAAGCTTGGAAGCGAGTTTAAGAATAAGAACTTTCTACCCAGGTGACACTCAACCGAGTGCACCACGCACTCGATCGAGTGATCGCCTACTCGGGCGAGTGGTCTCCTACACTCGACCCAGTGGCCGCGTACTCAGTCGAGTGCCCTCCTACACTCAACCGAGTGGCCGTGTACTCGGTTGAGTGCCCTCCTACATTCAACCGAGTGGTCTGCCTTGACCATTATTTTGTCCATACTCGACCAAATATCGAGTGTATACCCGTATTTTCGTGATTTATATTGGTTGGGTTATGTCGAATGAACATGTTGACCCCATATGGGTGAGACTTAGTGAATTGTTTACGTTTGACCGTATTACGTGGCTTTTGCCATTTAAGAGTGAAATTTACATGAAATTTGTTAATTGACATGTGTAATTGGATGACAAGAATGATATGATAATATTGTTTGGTTTTGTGTTAATTGAGGTGATTTTATTGTGTACAAATAAGATGAAAATGCAAGTTATGCGTCACATAGTGGTAATTGCATGATAGTGATTGTGGTCTTCCGTATGAGTGGAAGTGTTGAGAACGGATGGGAGCGGATATGGAAACACATGTGTGATCATGTGGTGGATTTGACGAGGTATATGCGTGGCATGATGTCCGAAAATGGGAATGTTGAGCATTGTTGAGTCACATAACGAGTAATTTTTCATTGTTTGATTGTTTTATAGAGTACTCGTAGTCGGGATTGATGTGCATACATGTGAACATATGAGATTTAACGTGATATAGATAGGTAATAATAATCGAGTTATACCCCGTGATATATACGTATACATATGACCACCATGAATTGGAAGCTAGTTATGGGATTATAGATTGGAATCGTGGGTTTGACCTGACGCTTGACCTTCGGGAGGCTTGTAGATGAGGGCCCTTAAAGAGGCTTCTAGAGTGAGACTAGAGCATAGAACCTGGAACATAGCCATTTGTGGAATTTAGTAACGAGTATAAGAGACCACATTTTGAGGTTGGATAGTCGAACTTCGGGTCGAAGTTCTCTTTTAGGGGGGTGGATGTAATAATTCGGAAATTTAGGAAAGAGAAAGTACGGAATGTGAGAAAGTAATGAGGTTTGAACAAGAACTTTGGGATGAGTGTAATGTTATGAAAGAGCGTATACAGTTGATAGACATGTGAGGTGCGAGAGAGTGCATGAGAATCACTGATGATACTTGAAGAGACTTGAGGAAAGGAGACGGTGAGGTGAACTTCGGGGACGAAGTTCATTTTAAGGAGGGAAGATTGTAATACCTCGTAATTTCTAAGGCGTTCACTCGACCGAGTAGACTGAGTGGACCGAGTATAACCAATACTAGACTTAGTAGAGTTGTTATAATGTCCGTCTATATAAGGGTTGTATTAAAACTGTCATAACATGAGATATAAAGCTGGTATTGATTTCATTCTAATTGGAGGTGATAGCTTGTTCTCTTACGATTCCAACGATAGGTCACACACCCAAAATGACCAAGAAATGAGTGAGATATGACTGTTTTACGAAATCTGGTTATTGTTGAGAACTGCGTTGTATTCAACCGAGTGGAGTGGCACTCGACCGAGTGAGTTTCACTCGACCGAGTGGAGTGTAACTCGGCCTAGTGTTTGGCACTCGACCGAGTGGACTCGGTACGGTTTTTAAACCCGCAAACCCTCTTTCTTCTATTTCATTTCTATCTTCTTTCTTATCACTCTAAACTCTCTCTCCCTTCTCTCTATGACCCTCACAAACACCATATTAAGGGATTCAAGCTTGGTTTAGTAGATTGCTCACCTTCCTCCTTCCTTCCTCTTAATTTGTAAGTATAGATCTACCCTTTTTATGTAGTATGAACCCTAGAAATTGGGGGTTTTTTAATGGGTAGTTAATTAGCAATTAGTATATATTAAATGGGTAATTAATTGGTAATAATTAAGGATTTTGTATTGTATTATAGATTAGGATGTATTATGATAGTTATTATGTGATTATTGTAGGATGAGACGGTTTTATGAGGTCGATTCTGGTTTCTTGGATTTGCTTATGGAAAATGCTAAAAGGTAGGTTAATCCTACTCGGTTTCAATATTGTGGTTGTCACATGTTTTATGGTGGATGTTGTAATTAGTCTCATGTAATTAGATTAGTTGCATTATAACATGTTTAGTCACTAATTATGTCATTAAGTGGTAATTGTGGTGGTAATGATATATTATAAGATATTGTTGGTCAAGATGAGTCGGTATTTGGTACACTAGTGTAGTATTGAATTTGTTGTTGGTTATCTTGTATAATGGTGGTTTGTGATAGTGTTGTGGTTGTTGAGGAGACGGAAGGCGGTTGGGAGACCGTCTTCCCCTTAAGTCACATGTTGGAGCTTCCCACTTCAAGAGGGATGTGCATATTAATGGCTTGAGTTACTAAGGGACTCGTGTGGTTGAGATACGACGTCTGGCAGGGGATCCGGTTGGCTTCCGGGCCCGGTACGTCAAAGCGTGTCCCGATACCTGTTTGTGGTTGTTGATATGTCTGGGCGTGTCCTGGTACCTATGTGGTTGTCGGTATGTCTGGGTATATCCCGATACCGTGGTGGTGGTTGTTGATAGTGGTTTATTCATATTAGTAGTCATGTTGCATACTCACAAACTGTAGTCGTGTCGCACTTTATTTGTTTATTGAAACTGACATTTGTGTTGTCTGTGTATTTGTCACATGTCTCTTTTGGGGTGGCATGTATCGGTCCATATGATATCCTTTGGTCATATGGGGAGCAGGTTAGGTACAGATGGTTTGGATTGCACGTGGGAGACGGGACGAGCTTGATGAGTCACGAGACGAGTATAGTTGGCTAGAGAGTATAATTGTCACGAGTTGTACCTTTATTCATTTATTTACGTTTATGTAATTCACTAAACATTATGTTTATTTATAAAACGTTCTTTTATTGAAGTTTTGAAACACTACCTCGGAAAACCGAGTTGGTAACTGTATGGGTAAAAATATCCTCTCATTCTCATCATGACGTCGCAACTCACAATTGGATAAAACAAAGGCACACGGATCAATAACAAGGCAGTAGGCTACTAGACGCAAGGAAGAACATAGGGAAATGAACCTAGACATTCAAGTGATACAAAGGCAAAGTTTGAATTAAGTAACAAGCAGCCAGCAGGAACGTTGAAGTGGTCAGCAGGAACATTGTAGTGATCAGCAAAAGCTTTGACAAAGTCAGCAACCACTTCCTATTTCATAGGGAGGTGGAGCGTATGGTTGAGCATATGTAGGGAGCATGTGCGACAATTCAAAGGAGAGCTATAAAAGAGCAACCGAACATCAGATTCAAGGGCATTCATCATTGACTCCACTCGAAGAAAGATCATTCACCACCTGCAACAATTAATATCATTAACACACTTAGAAATTGATACATCGTTCGTATCATTTGTACTTAGTCATTTGGAGATCACTGTTGTACCTCCTGATCGTTCCAGCTAGGCTCACCCTCGGATACTATTACTACTAGTGGATCATTGGTGGGATACCATTCCCCCCCGCGGTTTTTCTCACATTTTGGGTTTGCCGCGTCACCATTTTGCTTGTGTCGTTTGTCTCTCTTTCTTTTTCGTTTTTTTTCTTTCGTACTAGTTGTTTACTTTCGTTCTCTCTATGTTCTTACTACCGATCTACTTAAGTCTTTAATATCGTATTTTAATTGGAATAGCCGCATTGACTCACAAATCTTTAGTCGGTAAAATCTTACCAAAATAATTTGGCGTCCACCGTGGGGCATTGTGGTTAAATCTTGGTTAAAATACCTCTTTTCGAAATATCCTAACATCTCTATAGTTGGTCATGTCAGGATCCAATTAAAACGTATCAGATCCGATGAGTACATCAGCGCAAACTCCAGTAGTAGGGGCGACGCCAGCAACCTCCGGTGTTCCAACAACGGCGGTCCCTACCACCAGAGTGACTACAGACCAGGCTCATCCTCAAGTATCAGCAAAGCCTCCTTACTCCCCCAAAATCACAGAGTTTGGTTTAGTATATTGCTCACCTTCCTCCTTCCTTCCTCTTAATTTGTAAGTATAGATCTACCCTTTTTTTGTAGTATGAACCCTAGAAATTGGGGGTTTTTTAATGGGTAGTTAATTAGCAATTAGTATATATTAAATGGGTAATTAATTGGTAATAATTAAGAATTTTGTATTGTATTATAGATTAGGATGTATTATGATAGTTATTATGTGATTATTGTAGGATGAGACGGTTTTATGAGGTCGATTCTTGTTGTCTTGGATTTGCTTATGGAGAATGCTAAAAGGTAGGTTAATCCTACTCGGTTTCAATATTGTGGTTGTCACATGTTTTATGGTGGATGTTGTAATTAGTCTCATGTAATTAGATTAGTTGCATTATAACATGTTTAGTGACTAATTATGTCATTAAGAGGTAATTGTGGTGGTAATGATGTATTATAAGATATTGTTGGTCAAGATGAGTCGGTATTTGGTACACTAGTGTAGTATTGAATTTGTTGTTGGTTATCTTGTATAATGGTGGTTTGTGATAGTGTTGTGGTTATTGAGGAGACGGAAGGCGGTTGGGAGACCGTCTTCCCCTTAAGTCACCTGTTGGAGCTTCCCACTTCAAGAGGGATGTGCATATTAATGGTTTGAGTTACGAAGGGACTCGTGTGGTTGAGATACGACGTCTGGCAGGGGATCCGATTGGATTCCGGACCCGGTACGTCAAAGCGTGTCCCGATACCTGTTTGTGGTTGTTGATATGTCTGGGCGTGTCCTGGTACCTATGTGGTTGTCGGTATGTCTGGGCATATCCCGATACCGTGGTGGTGGTTGTTGATAGTGGTTTATTCATATTAGTAGTCATGTTGCATACTCACAAACTGTAGTCGTGTCGCACTTTATTTGTTTATTGAAACTGACATTTGTGTTGACTGTGTATTTGTCACATGTCTCTTTTGGGGTGGCATGTATCGCTCCATATGATATCCTTTGGTCATATGGGGAGCAGGTTAGGTACAGATGGTTTGGATTGCACGTGGGAGACGGGACGAGCTTGATGAGTCACGAGACGAGTATAGTTGGCTAGAGAGTATAATTGTCACGAGTTGTACCTTTATTCATTTATTTACGTTTATGTAATTCACTAAACATTATGTTTATTTATAAAACGTTCTTTTATTAAAGTTTTGAAACACTACCTCGGAAAACCGAGTTGGTAACTGTATGGGTAAAAATACTCTCTCATTCTCATCATGACGTCGCAACTCGCAATTGGATAAAATAAAGGCACACGGATCAATAACATGGCAGCAGGCTGCTAGACGCAAGGAAGAACAAGAGAGGATGAACCTAGACATTCAAGTGATACAAAGGCCACATTTGAATTAAGTAACAAGCAGCCAGCAGGAACGTTGAAGTGGTCAGCAGGAACATTGCAGTGATCAGCAAAAGCTTTGACAAAGTCAGCAACCACTTTCTATTTCATAGGGAGTGGAGCGTATGGTTGAGCATATGTAGGGAGCATGTGCGACAATTCAAAGGAGGGATTTAAAAGGGCAACAAACATCAGATTCAAGGGCATTCATCATTGACTCCACTCGAAGAAAGATCATTCACCACCTGCAACAATTAATATCATTAACACACTTAGAAATTGATACATCGTTCGTATCATTTGTACTTAGTCATTTGGAGATCACTATTGTACCTCCTGATCGTTCCAGCTAGGCTCACCCTCGGATACTATTACTACTAGTGGATCATTGGTGGGATACCATTCCCCCCCGCGGTTTTTCCCACATTTTGGGTTTGCCGCGTCACCATTTTGCTTGTGTCGTTTGTTTCTCTTTCTTTTTTCGTTTTTTTTCTTTCGTACTAGTTGTTTACTTTCGTTCTCGCTATGGTCTTACTACCGATCTACTTAAGTCTTTAATATCATATTTTAATTGGAATAGCCGCATTGACTCACAAATCTTTAGTCGGTAAAATCTTACCAAAACAGTAACGCTCCAATTATCTTGGCCGGATAGTTGGGGTGTTACAGTAGAATCTTCAAAGGTCGATCAGTTAAAAAGGTTGTCATAAGTTTGTTTTCAAAAGACGGTTTGAGTTCGATTTGCGGCGGCTTTAAAAACAAAGTGTTGTTTCAGAAGACGACCTTAAATTCTATAATCGCGTGTTTTAAAAATCAGGTGTTGAAAGGTTTGAAAAGGTTGTGGTACCGGGGACGGTGTATGGTCGTTGGGATTTGAAAGGGCCTCGAAAAAGGGTTTGTGTCATTTTTGGGTTTTGAAAGAGCCATTGTGTTGGCGCTAGACGGGTTAAAATCTGTGTCTTGACGCGTCGATTATTACGGCGTAAAAAGGTGTTTTTAAATGGTTGTGAAAACCAAGTTTGGAAATCATCATTACGACGGCCTAAAAAGGCGTGCTTTTTGAAATGGTTGTAGAAACCGGGTTTGAAAATTGTTATTACGACGGCCTAAAAAGGCGTGCCTTTAAATGGTGGTAGAAAATCGGGTTTGAAAAATGTCATTACGACGGCCTAAAAAGGCGTGCTTTTGAAATGGTTATAGAAAACCGGGTTTGAAAATTGTTATTACGACGACCTAAAAAGGTGTGCAACGGTCGGCGAAAAACCGAGGTTTAAAATGGCCATTATAACGGCGCAAAAGGGTGTAGTTTGAAAGTTTGAAATGACACGGAAGGACTTATGATCACATAACACATAAGCACTCGCAGTTTCATTATATTATGCATAATGCCGACACAGATTTTGGCTTAAAAGTGTGGGTTACACACCAAGCGATCAAACCCCGATTTTCGAGAGGGATACCAATCCAAACAAAATGTGTAAGTAGGGTGCCCTAGCCTTGTGCACGAAGGAAATGAAAGCTCTTTGACGAAATAGAAATGTGTAACGTCAATGGTATGCTTGACGCAATTGGGATTCGAAACGCGGGGATGAGAAAATTCATGCCGACGAGACGAGCCAATTGGTCGATAAAGGTTAGGTTGTGGGCTCGGACAAGGAACCCGACTTATTACCGTAATATCAATTAATGCATTTCAACCAAGACCTCATTCGAGTCTCACCATCTAGGGATCACAAAGACACAAGTGTCCTAGTTTTCCCCAGCGGAGTCGCCAATCTCTGGAAATGGGCCCACCTACGCGCCAAGCCGATATGTTGGACGCATAGCGGTCTTTGAAAGCCACGCTTGTGGCGTAAAAATACTTTCGATTGGATCATTTTAGATCGGTCGGTTTCATCTCGGCAAGGGCCTCGAAACGATGCAACATATGTTCGGAGTCGCCACCAAGCATTTAGGAGTTGCTTGGAACCTGTTCGAATCCACTTTATACCTAGGTCAACCAAGGCAAAAAAGCGGTGTTTGACATAGGTACTAAAGATAAGGAGTCGTCCCTCTTTAGCATCCTCTCTCTAAAATAACGCTCGTTCGCCCTGGGTAAGGTCGTCCGCTATCCAAAGTTTCTGAGTAAGAGGTGGAGGTACGTATTGGGAAGCCCTTTAATCGAAAACCCAATCCCGCCTACGGTAGCGGCCTCTACTGATCGATCTTGGTTGGTTAAATGCAAATATTGATAAAACGGGTAAATGCATGAATGCGCTGTTGGAGTAGTGTCCTCCACAATAATTGTATTTACATATTAAATCTCGTTAAAGGAATATCAGGGATTTATTTATTTATTTATTTATTTGTCAGCTGGTCATCGTTGATCGGTAATGATTGGCTGACTGGAGTTTGACATTACTGTCATGTGACGGCGGTGATCAGTTGATCCCTTTAGGTCACACCTATATGATGACGCCCAAAAAAAGATGAATTAATTGTTTATATGAGATAAGAGATAATTAATTCCTTATATTATTTGACTTTTTATTAGTCGCATGAATGTATTATTCGATGACGAGATACGAACTCGGGACAAGGAGATCTACTATTTAACTATGTGATAATTAATTAATAAATAAATAAGAATTTATTAATTAATTGTTAATTAATTAATTTTATACGATATGTGTATAAGTTTTGAAGTGGAGATAACTAATTGTTTAAATTTTACAAGAGGTTGTAAAATTAGCTAAATAGAGTTATATTGACACATTTTATGTTGATAAAATGGTCTTATGATTACTTAATAGCTAAGTAGTCATTAGTAGTTAATTTGTATTATTTAAGTATTAAATAATTAAATTAATATTTAATTATGTAAGATAATTAAATATAAGACTTATAAGCATTTGTGGGGCAAATGTCGAAAACCGAAATGGAAGCAAAATGGTCCATATGCACTGGTTTTTAAGGACATTACAACTGTCCATTATGTGGCATTTTTCCACTCACCTTTGTCTCCCCAAATTGCTCTGATACCACTTGTTAGTTATTTAGACCATATTAGACTCATCTTATGGTATCAAAATTACTAGCTACTTTTATGTAATGGTCTAAATCTATATGGCATATAGTCTAAATCTACATGCATGCATATAGATTTAGACCATTACATAAAAGTAGCTAGTAATTTTGATACCATAAGATGAGTCTAATATGGTCTAAATAACTAACATGCGCATCCACAAGTTTGAACCTAACATGTGAGCTTTCTATGTCGGTTGTTTATCTAAATATCAAGTAATTGATGTCAAGTTGGATTTAATGTTGATTTGCATGCAAGACGGAAATTAAACATCCATTTACCGAGTTAGGTTTATGGTGCATAACGTGATCCGTTTGTCTTAGAAAAGCGTTTTCCAAATACAAATTAAAAGGGGAGTCTTGTCATCTGATCCGTCCTGTATTCGGGTTAACCGAAGTCGGGATCGTCCTAGACAAGTGCTGGAAAGGAAGCGGGGTCTCCATCAGGCAGCCTATTGAGGCGCGAGCCGTCAGGCGATGCAAAGGGGCTTGTCCTGGTTTGAAAACTGGAAAACAGTTGGCTTGTTTAGACGCGAGGCAGTTGACTGTCCAAATGACGTCTTCTAACTGTTGAAAACGTTTGTAAAACGGTTTGTAAAAGGGTATTTGAACCCATCTATGTTTGAAAAGGTCGTTTAGACTGCTTTTGTGTTAATGTGAGGAACGGAACTTGAAAACTTAATGAAAATTACTGAATAAAACTTAGGTAAAACTGAATTAAGAACCGAATGTTTCTAGGTTACGTTATATAGCAATTAACGTAACTTCTTATTTCCTAAACCTAGCATCATGGGCTTGCGCTTCCTTAGTCTTCTAATTCTCGTCTGAAATAGCAGTTGGGTCGATCGACTGATAGTACTGGTCGATCGACTGGTCCTCAGCAAACAGTAGCTTCTGGAACCCGATAGTTGGTCGATCGACTAGAGGAGGTGGTCGATCGACTGATTGGGCTGCTACTTGACTTCTATAAACTCGTGGATTTGTCTTTTGGGCCTTGAAATGCGCGCCAAGCTCGTTCCTTAAGCAAATACTTCTCGTCACATGCAATGTAGGATACTCGGGGACGGATTTAGCTCGATTTCCGCTGGATTCTTCACATTTCTGCAATAATGTACAAAACACGGAAGTAGACGGAAATAGGGAGAAATGCAGCATAAACTACATAAATGAGCTCTGAAATGCGTGTAAAATGGGATGTAAAACATCATATAAAAGACACGCATCAAACGTCCCCAAACCGAACCCTTGCTTGTCCCCAAGCAAGAACTAGACTCGATCTAATGACCTAATGGAACGAGTTCAATCTCAGAGCGAATTGTCAACTGTAAGGCCTAAACCAATTTAATGCATAACCAACAATCAATAATGTGAATCATGCAAACGAGTTATACAGTCGTTAAAAATATGCTAAACCGTTAACTATGGAGACTTATCAAATTGGACTCTCGCGGGTCGCTCAAATCACTCAATAAGCATAGGTGGATATAAAAGAGGATAGAAAGAATTAATTTTGTAGTGACTCTCACCTAACTACGACCTATGAAGACATGCCAGCAATAAAATATGAAAATGATCTCTACAACCGTACATATACATTCCAACCAAACAGATGACCAATGACACATGCCGAGGTATATATGGGATATGTGAGGTATGGGTAAGAAGAGGCAAAGCATTTTATGGTAAAGTGGAGGTACAGGTGATCAAGCTAGTACCAAAACGGAACCAAATGGCAACATCCAACTTCTTGCTCATAATCAAACGAAATGGTGCTATAACAAGCACAAAACTCACAATCTCCAAAATACTAAATCAATAAACTCCCCATAAGATATAAATGAAACATGGGAGCAAAAATCGCCAAAAGATAAGGACTGAATCATGCGAATTGATTTTCTTCTCTTTTTCCCGAACCTCAGTCGATCGACCTATGATGCCAGTCGATCGACTGCTTTGAACAGTACAGAACCTTTTTTTTTCTCTATCTTTTTCGAATCATTTTTCATCTCTTTTTTTTTTCTTTTTCTATTTCTTTCTTTCCTTCTTTTCATTTCCCAACAACATCTCAAAAGAGCATATACCACCAAAAACGAGTAACAATCCCAACAACTAAACTACTAGCTTGACAAAGGACAGGCTGAATGTATGATGTAGTAAATGGGATAAAAAGGGATGTTTTTGGCAGTGTGGAGTTTATGGGTAAAATGAGAAAAGGAAACCTCTTCCACATGTGTCAACAAACCACAAACCGAATGCATACAGGTATTAAGCAAATCAAGTTCATATTTATGCAAATTAAGGAAACATGTCTCATAAGGAGTACTACTCACATTCCTAAATAAACTGGTCATGAATGTCACCAGTTATAGGCTCTAAATCTCAAAAATATGATGTAGGTTGCCAATTTTCTAAGTCAAGTCTCAAGTCCAGCAAGTAATTCAACGAAAACTCGTAGGTATGCATAAACGATGCTACTAAAAACATGTTAATCTAGCAAGGCTCAGCCAAAACAGGTGCAAATGCAAAATCATCATGGAAATACTACCGTTCCGACTTGACCTATATGCTAAAATAAACGTGCATTTTATGAAAATTTTTGAAATTTTTTCAATTTTTTTGGAATTTTGTATATATAAGAGAAATGAAATAAAACAATGCAAAAAAAAATTAAACGTGAATGCAAGCAAATGATATGCGACGCAAAACCCTTCCCCAAACCAAATCGCACAATGTCCCCATTGTGCAAAATCATATAAGAAGAAAAATGGAAAACGGGAATTGCGAGAAAATTAAATAAATAAAACATGAAGAGGAGATCAGGAACTCACAAGACTTTAAGCGCAGCAAAAGGAAACCTCCCCAAACCAGCGTGAGCTAGGAGGTTTCAGTAGCCAGCAGTGCTACTAAGAAGTGCCTGAAAGACAGAGAAAACCACGCATAAAACCGAGAAAACAATTTTGAAGCGGTAAATACGTGCACAAATGAGAAAATTAGAAGAAATAAATAATTGGACGGAAAAGAAAGTGGAGTAGAAAACTCTCTTAAGTCCGCATATCGACCAAACACAGCAGGGGAGAGGTCGTGAATAAGTACAAAGAGAGAGGCGGTCGATCGACCACTTAACCCGATCGATCGACCAGGTAAACATGAACAAAGTGTCGCTGGAACCCGCAGATCAGTCGATCGACCACTGGAACCAGTCGATCGACTGAAAACACTGCTGCAACCTCATATTTCTTCGTAATTGCTCAATGATTTGAGCTAACAAGCTCTAAATACCTGCAAGTGCACAATAATACGCGCCCAAAATTGCGCAAAACCCAGAATAAAGTCTAAAGTGCATAAAAATCCTAAACAAGCGAAATAAAATGCGAAGTTTTCGCGCACACGAAAAGCAATAAAAATTGTCTTAACAAAAGCAAATAAAATGAAGTTTATAACGAGCTCGATCAACTAATAGTTGATCAAGAAGGACCACGGTATGGCCCACTTCGTCGGCTTCTGGCTACTAGAGGTAGCCTCAATGGTGCTTATATTATCAGCTGCACCCTTCTTAGCTTCAACAGTCGGAGAGCTCAACTGATCAACTTTGTCATCTCCCCAATCAAGGACTTCCTCGGACTCGTCGGAATCCAAATCGGACCTTCTCACTCTGACCGGCTCATCATCGACTTCCTCGTCGGTGGCATAGCTAAGGCAACCAAGACCTCCTCTTGAAATAATTTGCTCCTTCGCTACCGAGCATCAAGTGGCTCTCCCTTCCCCAAACCAGCTCCTGCAATGTTTAAAACAACAGATTCTTCCTCCTTTTTGCTCCCAGTCCGGGGCGGAGGTGTTAACACAGGAGTAGTAATAGTGACAGGCAATTCAGGAAGCACAAAGTACGATTTCTTTTCGGAAACCGTATTACAAGTAACAGGCCACATGGGGTCCTTCTTTTTAGCAGGTTGGGCAAAAATGATAGAATGTTTCCCAACTTTGAAGGTCAAAGTTCCGAGCCTAAAGTCAATAATCGCACGCGGTGTGCGAAAATGGCCTACCTAGGATGATTGGTATATGGGCATCCTCAGGCATGTCAAGGACAACAAAGTCAACAGGGAAGAAAAACTTCCCTATTTGGACGGGTATGTCCTCTAGGACTCCTATAGGTTCGACCGCAGATCGGTCAGCCATCTGAATTGTCATGTCTGTGATAGCAAACCGGGTCAACTTAAGCTTCCTAGCTAGACTCAAGGGCATGACGCTTATACTAGCCCCTAAATCACACAATGCCTTCTCAATTGGGAAGGTACCTATGTTGCAAGGAAAGAAAAAACCGCCCGGGTCCTCTAACTTAAGGGGTGCGAAGACAGATAAGAGCAAGACTCCTTAGTAAGTGCGACAGTGTGCACCGTTTCAAGTGACCGCTTCTTGGACAAAATTTGTTTCATAAATTTAGTATAAGCGGGCACATGGTTTACTAACTCAAGGAAGAGGACTTGTACATTCAGACTACGAATAACTTTTTCAAATTTGCTGAAAGATACTTGTTCCTTGGTCGGCACTAGCCTCTCCGGGTAAGGGGCTGTAAGAAGTGCCTTAGCCCTCTCCTCCAAATCACGCGTACCGGCATCCGTGGACTTAGGCTGAAAGTCCACCACCTTTTCCTTGTTGAAGCTTGACCCTTCCTCAGACCGTCTCAAATGAGAACCATTAACCGTCATTGGATCGAACTGAGCCAGGGGCGACCCATCAAAGATTCGGGTCTTGTCCTAAAGTCTTCGGATCGTGGAACCCCGAAACAAGTGGTCTCGCAGATTATTTGGCATTAAAGGACGAAATTCCTCAAGATCGCAGCCGATCTCGGTCGATCGACCATCGTCCTCGGTCGATCGACGAGATGTACAGCCTGATTCGAAGCTCCTGAACCCGTGCTTGATCGATCGACTAGGTATATCGATCGATCGATCGATCGATATACCCGGTAGACGGTTGTTTCTTTGATTTATTCGTTGAAGCTTTCTTTTGACTTGTTTCCGGCTCATCTTTTTCAACAACGTCCTCGACCATGGCAGGACCATCAAGGGTGGACCCGCTCCTCAAAGTGATGGCATTTAAGGTCTCCTTTTGGTTGGTTTGAGTCGGCAAGTGTCCGGGGGCTCGAGTGTTGCTTTTGCTAGCCAATTGAGCAATTTGGCTCTCTAGTAGCTTCATCCCGGCCTCTCTTGCTTGGGACTCCTTTAGCAACAAGTTCTTAAGCTCGGAAAATTCAGAATTCTGTGATTGTTGCTGCTGCGGCACATAGGGAGGTTTCTGATATTGTTGTTGCTTTTGATGAGGGGGCACATAGGGTTGCTGCTGCGGTGGAGCTTGAGTTGGGTTTAGGACATTTTGGCTCCTCCAACTCAAGTTTGGATGGGTATTCGGCTCATAGTAGGTGTTGGTCCGCCTATAGTGTTGAAAGGCGAAGACAAGACTCAAAGGGACTAGGCGAGTTTTTCGAGACATGTCCCTCGGCTCCACACCTTTCACGAGATTTAAAGGACCGTCCGACACAAAGATTTACTTGGTACATCCCACCTTTAGAAGCTCCTCCTAGTTCATACTTGTCAAATCTCGCAGAGAGCCTCAAACGCAAAGAACAGAGGAAGATTCAAAGCGCTCTCCTCCGGTTCCCTCTGGAATTCCCATACTCGGCCTTGTGGGTAGCTAGATCGTCAATGATCTTCCACCCCTTGGTTGCTCCCAAATTCTCAAAGAAATCGACCATTGGTCGCATCCAAAATGGCCCTCTGATCGTCATACAACCCATTGTAGAAATGATTGCACAAGCTCCACTTTTCGAACCCATGGTGCGGTATGGTTCACACTAGTTTCTTAAATCGGACCCATGCCTCGTGGAAGTTCTCATCTGTCCCTTGTTTAAAGCCCGTGATTTGAGCTCTAATAGCAATCGTCCTTGAAGCAGAAAAGTACTTCTTGTAGAATGCCAATGCCAATGAATTCCAATCGGTGATCCCCCGAACGTTTCGGTCCAAATCTCTATACCACTCCCTTGCAAAGATCACGAAGGGAGAAGATGAACATGGTCTCCTTGATCCGTCTTGGGTCACGCCGGCTGGGGGGGGGTATGGAATAGCAGAGTCAATAAAGGTCTCCATATGCTTAGTCGCATCGTCATTTGCGCTCCCCGAATCGGTTCTTCTCAACCATGTTAATGTATGAAGGCTTTGGTTCGAACTTCCCGGCATCTCCTGGTAATTCGAACCCCTTATATAAGTTTTCACCGTCGGCTCGTAATGACTAGCTATACTTGCTTCCTCGGCCATGACCGGAATTTCTCGAGAAGTAACGCCTCGGTACCAAGAAGTGGAAACGGTGAAGATCAGGGGTCTTCTTGAACGGATCGTTCTCGTAATAGCTTGACAGAGTACTCAGCTCTTCCTCTGTCGGTAGTACTCTTTGTGTTCGTCTCAACTCGCGCAAAGATTTCTCTATCTCAGGGTCAAATGGCACTAGTTCACCACCCTGTGACCTGCGCATAAGAGGAAACTACAAAAAGAATATAAGAAAAGTTTAAGGAACAGAAGTCCCTTAAACTAAGAAAGACTAAAATTAAAACAACTAAAATTAGGACTATTGCCTCCCCGGCAACGGCGCCAAAATTTGATACCCGTCGTTGTGAGTACCAAAAATAAGATTTATAATTTCCTATTAAGACTAACCTAGGCTAGTGGTAACAGGGTCGAACCACAAGGAGGCAGATGTAAATTCTAGTTGATTTATTTTCAGTCTAAGGTAACAATTGTGGGGGTTGAGTTGAGATGGTCTATAGCTAAGAACAAATAAAGATAATAAACTAAAAAGACGGTTTAACAGATAAAGAAGGGGTACTAGGATGATCGGTTTATTAAAGCTTCGGCAAAGATACTAAACAGGTCTAAATCGAACACAAGTGAGGCGGGAAACAAGAGGTCCTCTCGGTCCACTCTTAACAAATAGCATCTTTCGATCTCGCTATAGGTCCCTAATATCACTAATACTGACTCTCGTCCTGAAAAGTGACTAACGGTCTAAACTATACCTATCTTTTGATCTTAGCACAGTTTAGTCGATTTAATTGGTGGTCAAATAACTTTCCCTATCTTTCGATCTAATGGGTCGGTCATAAAATAAGCATCTAACTGGTCGCATGCATTCGATTCGTTAAATATAAGATCAAAATCAATTAAAACGAAGGGTAACCTCACGAGGTCAGTCGATCGACCGAGAATGTCAGTCGATCGACTGACATGCGAATCAGGCCGTGTTCAATACTTTGCCGCCTATGCTAAAACTCGCCTACATCCTAGCACAAACTATTTAGCTACTCATGCTAAGGGTAAAAACAATAACTTTAATAATGAAATTAACTAACGGATTCATGCTTGAAACGACAAAGAGAATAATTAACATAAACAATAAATTGGCTGCAGGAATTATCTAGCAATTCTAAACTATTGATAAAATAAAGATGAACTAAAAGTAGGGCAGAAGAATACCGAGTTGCAGAGGAAAGATTAGGACTAGGAATTAAAAATCCAATGCTCACAATAATCCCAAACCCTAACTATCTATCAAGAACCGTATGCGAAAACTTAATGAAAATTACTGAATAAAACTTAGGTAAAACTGAATTAAGAACCGAATGTTTCTAGGTTACGTTATATAGCAATTAACGTAACTTCTTATTTCCTAAACCTAGCATCATGGGCTTGCGCTTCCTTAGTCTTCTAATTCTCGTCTGAAATAGCAGTTGGGTCGATCGACTGATAGGACTGGTCGATCGACTGGTCCTCAGCAAACAGTAGCTTCTGGAACCCGATAGTTGGTCGATCGACTAGAGGAGGTGGTCGATCGACTGATTGAGCTGCTACTTGACTTCTATAAACTCGTGGATTTGTCTTTTGGGCCTTGAAATGTGCGCCAAGCTCGTTCCTTAAGCAAATACTTCTCGTCACATGCAATGCAGGATACTCGGGGACGGATTTAGCTCGATTTCCGCTGGATTCTTCACATTTCTGCAATAATGTACAAAACACGGAAGTAGACGGAAATAGGGAGAAATGCATCATAAACTACATAAATGAGCTCTGAAATGCGTGTAAAATGGGATGTAAAACATCATATAAAAGACACGCATCAATACTCCTTCTAAAGACCAACTTTTTTTCTTATTTTGTTCATCTTTTACATTAAAAACACATATAAAAATAAACTAATAATATTATCAAATTAATAATATTAATTAGTATATCAAATATACATATATAATACTCAAATAATATCTAGTTAATATTATTTGTAGTAATTATTTTGGGCTTTATCTTGGGTGTTTACCTTAGGAGATTACCTATTTTGGTAATTAAAGGTGTTGAAGGATCATCCACATTTACATAGCTCAAGAACTACAAAGATAGGTGATCTTTGTGGTGCCCATATATTTCCAATTACAATGTAAGGAAATTTACTCTTAAATGGTTTTATACCATCTCTATGTTGTTTATTTATGCATGCATGTAGATTTAGACCATTACATAAAAGTAGCTAGTAATTTTGATATCATAATATGAGTCTAATATGGTCTAAATAACTAACATGCGCATCCACAAGTTTGAACCTAACATGTGAGCTTTCTATGTCGGTTGTTTATCCAAATATCAAGTAATTGATGTCAAGTTGGATTTAATGTTGATTTGCATGCAAGACGGAAATTAAACATCCATTTACCGAGTTAGGTTTATGGTGCATAACGTGATCCGTTTGTCTTAGAAAAGCGTTTTCCAAATACAAATTAAAAGGGGAGTCTTGTCATCTGATCCGTCCTGTATTCGGGTTAACCGAAGTCGGGATCGTCCTAGACAAGTGCTGGAAAGGAAGCGGGGTCTGCATCAGGCAGCCTATTGAGGCGCGAGCCGTCAGGCGATGCAAAGGGGCTTGTCCTGGTTTGAAAACTGGAAAACAGTTGGCTTGTTTAGACGCGAGGCAGATGACTGTCCAAATGACGTCTTCTGACTGTTGAAAACGTTTGTAAAACGGTTTGTAAAAGGGTATTTGAACCCATCTATGTTTGAAAAGGTCGTTTAGACTGCTTTTGTGTTAATGTGAGGAACGGAACTTGAATAATCATCATTGTTTTGATGATATTCGATGTCGGGTTCGGTTTTGCAAGCTTGACATGAATAGTTTTGAAAAATGATTATAAACTAATTGTATTAAGTTCATTTGTTTGTAATTAGTCAATGATTATCATCGTACTCGGGTTTAAAACCGACATGGTATGTGGAACCAAGGATGATTTTGTGCATGTATGACTAATATGTTTGTTTTTGAAATGTAAAGAAATGAATAAAAAGGTTTTAAAATGCCTTTTTAAAATGTAATTAACCAAATATTATCACCGAAACACGGATTAAGCCGTCATGGTATAAGGAACCAAGGGTGAAAATGTTTTATGGTTAAAACGTTTATCATAAAAATGATTTGAAGCGGTAAAAACCGGTTGTAAAATGAAATGAAAAATGGAAATAATGAACTCAAACACGTTTGAGTTCTGACCTGGACACCTCATTGAGGCGCGAGGTACCTAGTGGTGACTAGGGCCTTCTGTTTCCGATCAAAACTCGGTTTTGGCTCATTCGATCCGTATTTTGGACCATGTTATGCATGTTTTAGCATGTTAAGGTCATAAAAACAAATAAAAAGACATGAAAGAAGAGGATTATTACACCCTCATACTTACATGCTAGGTTTGAGACGAGAAATCGACGGAAGTGTACTAACTTGTTAGGTCGGAAAACTCGGTTGAAAACCGTTTTAACAATGTAAAGAGTGTTTTGTTTAGTTTAGTGATTATGTAGTTGGTCGAGATGGTCGGTCAAGTGATTTAATGCACGATGACAGTACCAAACAATGGCTAAGGCTTGTATTTTTGATCGGTAGGTCGAAAACACATGTCGGTTTGTGACTTAAGAAGTCGAGTCTAGAATTTTAAGGGAAAAATGAGGGGGCGGACACTCGCGTACCTTCAAATGGTGGCATTTGAGGGGTATTTATAGAAAAATGGGTGGTTCTGTGCGTTTTGAGCGACGTGGCCGCATGCGCTACTCGAAGAGGCGCGAGCCATTTCGCGGGTCTTCGAGTTGTCTTGTCACTATCACGCAACTGAAATCTGATTTGTTCTATCCTATGTTTTGGATGGCATGATTTGTACTTGGCCACTCAAGTATTCCAGGAATATTTAACATGGAAGTTTTGAGAAGGTTGTTTTTTGTTTTTGACTCGATTTGACTCGTTGTTGGAGTCGGGATTTGAATTTTTGAGTCGCTTTTGGGTCCGTTGTCGGTTTTGACTCTAGTTAGTGTCATTGCGACCCCGTCATCGTGCATTAAACACTCCAGATACTTTTGAAAAGTTTTGAAAATGTTTTGTTTTTGAAATCGTTTTGAGTTTTCCGACGTATAGTTATACAAAAATGTCGATTAAACGCTGCGATTCTTAATCATGTTGTAGTTCGATAATCATCGGGTGTTTGTTGGGGAGTCAACAGATACTGGGTATCTACAGAGTGGCACTCACTAGATCGAGTGCCACCCACTCGGTCGAGTGTCGGACCACTCGGTCGAGGGAATGACTTACTCTGTCTAATATTGCTGCACTAGGTCTAGTCCATGTCTCACTTGATCTAGTGTATGATCAACCTCTCACTCTTGATTTTATCTCATCTCATTCGATGATCCTCTTACGAATTCCAAGGTACGTTGCGGGTCCCAAAAGGTACGGGTATTATAATAATACTTTCTGCATTCAACTCCACTCTACTACATTGGTTTTTACGTTTGTCAACGCGTATTTTACGCGGTAAATATCGTTAACTATGTATTTGTCAAACTTATAAAAGTTAGATATTTTTAATGTACTCGTAACGAGACATCAAATAAGATTGCACATGAATATATTTTCACGTATATATTGAGAGAAAATTAAAATTGAATGTTCACTTGTGAATAGTGAAGAAAATATAAAGTGGGATAGTGGATTTGAATGGAGGAAGTATCATTTTCTTAATGTATATATAATCCTCAGAATTTAATTAGGCTAAGAATACCAGATTACCATCAAATTATTCCTGTAAGAGACGATGGTTGGAGGCGGCGATCTAATACTCTAGTGTAATTTTGGCCTTTTGGGAGATGTTGCAAAATCGAACATAATGAATAAGGGTGTTATGGAACATTAAAGACTTTGGATTCTTATTATGTATTGGGCTTAATGGGCTGGTCTTATCCTAATGGACATTCTTATTAAACAATTTGTGTTCTCGGAAATATCATGGGCCAAAAGGCTTGTTTGAGCCCGGAAGGCCTACTTAGACCCGACATGGCTGCTCAAACATGCCCGTAAATTTAGCCTGGCCCAGCCTAACCCACGCAAAGGGGTTGCCCTTTCTAATCATCTCCGGCTCAAATTCGGCCCGACACGGTCCCGATCACCCCAATTTTACAACATGTTTTACACCCTCACTGACATATTCTAAAGTAAGATTGTAATACCCGTCCTTTTAGGGACCCTTTGACCAGCGTTGACAGACCTTGGGAGCGGGAATAGTCTTAGAAGTAAGTGCTGAGGTCATCTTGGGTTGCGTGTTAAGAGTGGTACTCGATAGAGTAGAGGCTACTCGATCGAGTAGCTAGGTTACTCGATCGAGTAGGGGGCTACTCGATCGAGTATGTTGGGTACTCGATCGAGTACCCAGTTTTCAGCGAGGGTTTTATATCGCGTTTTGTTAAATCCGCATATCACTTCCGCCATTTTCCTTCTATCATTCAGTCGCCTCTTTCCCTCCCCTTCACCTCAAAACCTCCATGGAAGCCTTTTTGAAGATCCTTGAACCTTAGGAGGGTGTCACTGGTGTCGGGTAGCGGCCTCTTGCTGATTTTTCTCCCTAATAGGTATGTCATAATCATCATCCGTGTCCTTGTTCTTTAGTTAGGGTTTGCCTGTTAGTAATAGACGATGGTACTCTGGTTGTAGGCGTTGCTTGGTCGCTGGACATGTTGCCTGTCGGCATGGATTGGTTGCGATGGCTTAAAGGTAGGTTCGCCTACTCAGTTTCTGTAGATGGTCTAGCGTGTCAGTTGGTTGTTGTGTTGTGTTTGTTTGTTTGATATAGTAATGGTATTGTGATTATGGTTGTGATCGTTGTCCATGGTTCGCGAGGCGTGGCCTCGGCTAAGTGGGGTCACTTGCGGGAGTGGCTTCACGCCCTAGTTTCGCCTTCTGTGGAACCCGCCACAGAAGGGATGTGCACATTAATGGACAGGGTTATCGCTCAGTAAGATGAGCGGGGATTTGGTGGGTACGGCGGTCCCCCATCGGCGCGGGATCGGTCCAGTGGACGATCGATGATGAGAGGATGTTGGTTTGTTGTGATTGTATGTAAGACTATTAGCATCGTACTGTGTTGATAGTTATAGTCGTTATTGCTGCGTCGCATCTCAGTACTGACCTTGTGTGGTTGTTTGTTTGTTATGTGTCTGCCGTGATCCCCTATGGTGAGCAGTCGGTCTTAGAAGGTGTTGATGTTGTTGATAGCTGGAGTCCGGGCAGGGATGAGTCCTCACGAGATATGACGGTCTTAGTGAATAGTCGTTGACTTGTACCTTTATATTGTATTTTGGTTTAAATCGCTTGTAATAATTATTAATAGTTCTTTTATCGACATTTGATTATTACTATCCTCGGGCAACCGAGATGGTAACGCCCTTATATCCTAAGGAAGGCCTAGTTAAGGCTCCTCTGAATATGGGGGGTTACAAAGTGGTATCAGAGCGACGATTTTGGAACCTGTAACAAATGAACATAATGAACGTAGAGAGTCTAATAAAATGAACCTGGTGTATGTGTAATGGGAGCCCCAGCTGATGCTAGGTTTTGGGTGAGTAGGCGCCCTCATTTCAAAATCTTGGCCCCATGACGCTTAAGCCAGTCACATGGTGTGGGAATGTGGAGTCCGTGTGTCTATGTGGGATGTGTATGTTAACTGTGCCGGAGCTACCTCCGGTTAAGTCTTTGTTAGAAGTTAGTAGAGGTGTGACGGTAGTATTTAGGCCGTGTAAAGTGATTGTTGATAATATTATTGAAGTTCTTTGAATGGTTAGTAAGCTTATATGATAGTTATGAGATATGTGACGAAGGTGATTGCTAAAAGTTAATGATGACGGAAGTTGTAAGCGAATTTGTGAATCCTGTCGGGATTACTATGATGATAGTTATAGAAATATTGAGTGATAGTCCGAATATTAGCATATGGTAATGTGTATGTGCTTTGTTAATTAGTTGAAACTTTTCCGCTGCGTGACAATTGAGTTGAGTAAAACAAATTGCTTATAATTACGTCAGAGAATATGTATAGATTGAGTTGTTATGGAGAATATATAATTATGTGTTATAGGAAAGTATAAGTTAAGGTTAGTTACATGTATCATTTTATGGTGAAAGTGAGTGTGACAGCAACACGTTAGGACAAGTTTTAAGTATGATAGGGTGACGTGACTAAGCCTAAGAGTGACTCGGTAGCAGGTAAACCGAGTTGGGGTAGTTGTGTAGCGTAAGGTGGCATACACCTTGTTAATAAAGTGATACGTGGTGCGTGAGTAATGATTGTAATATGTGATCGAAGTGATAATTAGTGCCGAATTCCGAACTTAGTTTGGAATCGACACGCGGTGTTATTTTGCAGGTATCTTTGATTTACGTCGTACTTCTGACTAAGTACTTAACTATACTTGACCGAGTGCGGGTGTTTACTAGACCGAGTAGACCTCACTCGATCCAGTAGGAAGCTATGAGGTCGGGATGTGGGAAAAATTTCTGCAGATACTCGATGATTTAGCTCCTACTCGATCGAGTAGGGTGGTACTCGATCGAGTACCCCGGGCACTCGATCGAGTACGTTACTGTACAGCAAATCCTACGGGTTTTCATAAAACCCCTATTCTTCCTATTTCTTTCCTATTCTCCTCATCCTTCCTCTATAATTCGAAATAGCTAAACCTAATTCCTCTCAAAATCTCTCTTTCTCTTGGGTTAGTGGTGATTCTTGGGGTTGATTTCTTTGCTTAATTTCGTTTCTTTACTTTGTTAATCAATCAAGGTATGCTTTCCTTCCTAATTTATGCGATTTATTGTTTTGAATGTGTTAGAGAAGTGAAACAATCTGAAATTCCGATTATTATGATCAATTTGGTGCTTTTAATTGTTGAAATATGATTCACATGCCTCCTTTTCATGCTTATTGGTGACTAATTGCTGTAAATTAGTTTAGAAATTGCAAAATTTGAAATCGAAATTTCTAGGGTTTCCAAAATTGAAATTGATTTTTGGTTGTTTTACAATGGTTAGATGGTAGAATTGAGCCTAAAGTATTGTTTACATCATGTTGGAGGATAGATTTTGATGATTTTACCCTTAGAAAGTTGCCTTAAAACTCCGTCTTAAAAGTGCTTCAAATGGAAATTCGTGATTTATAATTGAAAATTGATGTTGTAATTGACATTATAAGCATGAGTTGAACTTCAATATGAAAATAGAAACAATAATTGATGAAAATATGCCAAAATTATCACAGCTGTAAAGACCGTCTGAAAATTCCAATTGAGTTGTTGTTCATAATATTGAAGGGTGATAGTGATATGTTCTAAGTTATTCTTGTCCAAGAACTAGTAAGAATGCCTCACATGTGATTAGAAGTGTGTTTGGAACAACCTTTAGAAGCATGCTAGGATATTCAAATTTGTTGAGCATATGTAATCACCATGATAATTTCTTTCACAACTACGGCTTATGAGTAGTAATAATTTGAGCTTGTATGTCAAAATTTAGAAACAATTGACGAATGTATGTACATAGGGTGATAATCAAGGTTAATAGCATGAATTATGTGCTTCACATGTCAAATTCGTTGGTAAAATTGTGTACTTAGCTGAGCATGTTAAGATTGAAATTACATGAAGTAGATGCTTGCATGTTTATACAAGTTGCTTGATCATATGACTAAAGCAGATGCCGAGACTGAACCTGGGAACCCGCCAAAGTAAACGGGGGAGGGGTAATCCACCTGAGACGGGGGAAGGGAGTGGACCTGTGGTACCCGCAGTCCCCGAATACCCTACATTGTTTTTGTTGATTTCAAGCGAGGGGAGCGTTTTGTAGCCTTACAAAAACGCAAAATGAGACCTACGAAGTGTATAGACACCACTGTGTTAGAGGAGTTGGAGATAGAGACGGATGTCCGTCACATATTCGAGACCTTGGGTTTTACGGGTTTGTATAGGCTGAGGAAGCATACTTACCCTTTTCTTACCTTGGAGTTCATGAGTTCTTTTAACTATGACCCAAATGGGTCGATTGTGAGTTTAGATTGATGAATACCAGTTTTCTGTTGACTATGGATCTGTTTGCCTCTCACCTTGGGTTGGCCAAGCCTCCCAAGGACTCCATAACCGATATCCCAGCTGAGTGCGGCGTCTGCCGCCTAATGCCTTGCTTGACTGGGAAGCAAGTATTACCTTGAGGATCTTTCTCCGTTCTCTTTCGAACCTCCTCTATGACAGAAAGGATATCAGTAAATTGAATAATCATGAGGTCTTACTTCTGATGTCTTACCTCAACCCGGAGCGGGCCAGGAAAGTGGTCTTTAATGCTCCTTCTATAGTTTGTGTTGCCCTTGCCTTGATGGCTTCTTCCTCTTCTCGGTACCTGAGCTGTGGCGCTATTGCCACTCGGTTAGCTGAAAAGCTAACCTCTTTTGAGGCTTCTTCGGAATACGTGCCTCTAGCTACCCCAGTGCCTACCATGGATCGTGACTACTATCTCGACCTGAAATGGTTGAGGACCTTGGCTGACGGTAGCCTAGCGTGGAGGGTGTGGGGCATGAGTTGGATGAAGATTCCAGCTCCGGAGCACCTCCCACCCACGGAGCCCTTGGAGCCGACAAGAGGACGGTGGACTCCGACGATGAGGAGGAGGAGGAGGATGACAGACCCCGCCAGCTACAGACCTATCTCATCGACGGCACCATCCTCGAGGAGATGCCGGAGCCGACGAAGGGCGAGAATGCGGAAGTTGAGGTGGTGGAGAGACCCAGAGTGGGGAGGGGACCCCGTCGAGTGAGGGAGAGGGCCTCAGAGACTAGGCCGCAGCCGGTAGCGCCACAGCAGCATCCTTTTCCGTGCTACCCTTACCTCGACACCCCGGAGACGCGGTCCAGCTACTTGGCAGATAGAGTGTCATCTACCTTGACACTCCGGAACATGCACGAGATGGCGTACGCACAGGGGATAGGGACCGAGGGACCGCATCCAGTTTGGTGGAGTGGAGTTGGGGACTACTCAGGGGTTTTCCATTCCTACGGGGTGGATCAGTCGACGTGAGGGGCACCTCAGTCCTTCCCCTACGGTGGCTTGACTCCATGGTACGTGGGCCCAGGAGCAGGAGCAGGAGTGGATGCGGGGATCGGGTCATCGGGAGCAGGTACTTCGGGTGGTGGTGATGATGAGGTGATGTTTGAGCAAAGAAAGGACCTTATCTTTGTTAGTGGTAGTTGGTTTTAGGTGTCAGTATCGTTGTTAGACATTAGTAGTTGTTTTATTGAGACTTTGTTAGACTTGTATTGTTGGCCATAAGGCCGGATTTGATACTTGACTTGTGATGCGTGTCATTTATATGATGTTTTACATCTCTTTTTACACGCATTTCAGAGCTCATTTGTTTAGTTTATGCTACATTTCTCCCTATTTCCGTCTACTTCCGTATTTTGTACTTTATTGCAGAAATGTGAAGAATTCGACGGGAAATCAAGCCAAATCCGCCCCCGAGTAATCTGCATTGCAAATGACGTAAAGGAATTGTTTAAGGAACGAGCTTGGTGCGCGATCCAAGGCCCAAAAGACAATTCCACGAGAATAAAGAAGTCAATTAGCAGCTCAAGCAGTCGATCGACTAGACCCATCAGTCGATCGACCAACTATCGGAATCCAGAAGCTACTGTTGCTGAGACCCAGTCGATCGACTTGTCCTTTCAGTCGATCGACCAGATTTCTATTCCAGACGGGAATTAAAAGATTGAGAAACTTGAAGCCCGTGAAGTTTAGGTTTAGGAAATAAGATGTTGCGTTGATTGCTATATAACGTAACATAAAACCATCAGTTTAGTCATCGAAGTATATCAGAATTTACTTAAGTTTTATTATCAGTAACTTTCAGTTTGAGTTTGCGAATTAGGGTTGGGAATATTGTGTGCATCGGAATTTTATTCTTGTTCTTAGTCGTTCCTCTGCAATCTTGGTATTACTCTGCCCTATTTCTATTTCAATTTACTTTCAGTTCATCTTTATTGCTTTCGTAGAGATAGATTTGCTAGTTAGTTCCCCTAAAGCCGCAATTATCATCTTATGCAATTTCCTTATATCGTTAATTCAAGCATGAATCCGTTAGCGAATCTTATTGTTAAAGTTATTGTTTTTACCCTTACCATGAGTAGCTAAATAGCTTGTGCTAGGATGTAGGCGATTTATGGCTAGGCGGCATTAGATTGAACACGGACTGAACCCGCGTGTCAGTCGATCGACTGACATTGTTGGTCGATCGACTGACCTTGTAGGGTTATCCTTCGTTTTAATTGTTTTTAATCTCGTATTTAACAAATCGAATGCATGCGACCAGTTAGATACCTATTTTGTGACCGACCCATTAGATCGAAAGATAGGGAAGGTTATTTGACCGTCAATTAATTCGACTAAACTGTGCTAAGATCGAAAGATAGGTATAGTTTAGACCATTAGTCGCTTTTCAGGACGAAAGTTAGTATTAGTGACATTAGGGACCTATAGCGAGATCGAGAGATGCTATTTGTTAGGAGTGGACCGAGAGGACCTCTTATTTCCCGCCTTACCCGTGTTTGATTCGACCGACTTAGTTTGTCATTAGCCGAAGCTATAATGACCCGACCATCCTAGTACCCTTCTTTTATCTGTTTAAATCGTATTTTTAGTTATTTTCTTTTTATTGTTATTAGCTATAGACCAATTCGAATCAACCCCATAATAGTTACCTCGATGAACATAAATCAACTAAAGTTTACAACCGCCTCCTTGTGGTTCGACCACCTTACCACTAGCCTAGGTTAGTCTTAATAGGAAATTATAAATATTATTTTTGGTACTCACAACGACGGTATCAAATTTTGGCGCCGTTGCCGGGGAGGCAATAGTCCTAATTTTAGTTGTTTTAATTTTTAGTCTTTTTTAGTTTAAGGAACATCCGTTCCTTAAATTGTTCTTATATTTTGTTGTAGTTTCCTCTTATGCGCAGTCTCGGGTGGTCCATTACTGCCATTTGACCCCTTAGATTGAAAGATCTTTGCACGTAAAGAGGAGATTATTTCAAGAACGACAACTGGAAGAGCCTAGTTCTCATTCTAGCTTTTACGAGAACGAGTCATTGAGGGAAATCCACCATCTTCACCCGTTTCTACATCTTCACCGAGACAGTTACTTCTCCAAAATTTCGATTATGGCCGAGGAAGCAAGTATAGCTAGTTTTTCCGAGCCGACAAATGACAATTTATACAAGGGTTCGAGTTACGGAGATGCCGGAAGTTCGAACCAAAGCCCGCCTATATCACTATGGTCGAGAGAAATCGGTTTGGGGGAGCTGCAAATGAAGATGCAAAGCAAGGCATATGGAGACCTTTATTGACTACTGCTTGACCCAGGATCAAATCAAAGAGACCATGTTCATCTTCTCCTTCGTGATGCTTTAGTGGTATAGAGATTTGGACCGGACCGCTCGGAGATCACCGATTGGAATACATTGGCCTTGGCGTTCTACAAGAAGTACTTTTCTGCTTCGAGGACGATCGCTATTAGAGCTCAAATCACGGGCTTTAAACAAGGGCCTGATGAGAATTTCCACGAGGCATGGGTCCGATTCAAGAAGTTAGTGCGAACCATACCGCACCATGGGTTCGAAAAGTGGAGTTTGTGCAATCATTTCTACAATGGGTTGTACGACGATCGAGGGCCATTTTGGATGCCGCACCAATGGAAGATTTGTTTAAAAATTTGGGAGCAACCAAGGGGTGGAAGATCATTAACGATCTAGCTACCCACAAGGCCGAGTATGGGAATTCGAGAGGGAACCAGAGGAGAGCCGCTGCTGAATCTTCCTCTGTTCTTTGCACTTGAGGCTCTCACCGCGAGATTTGACAAGTATGAGCTAGGAGGAGCCTCTAAGGGTGGGATATACCAAGTCAACGCCGTGTCGACGGTCCCTTCCTTTGTGAAAGGTGTGGAGTTGAGGGCCATGTCTCGAAGAACGCCCTAGTCCCTTTGAATCTTGTCTTGTGAACACTATAGGCGAAACAACACCTACTACGAGCCACAAGATCCAAACTTGAGTTGGAGAAGCCGTTGTTTTGAATCCAACTCAACCTCCGCCACAATATGAGCAGCATATGTGCCTCCGCATCAAAAGCAACAAAGAATACCAAAAGCCTCCTTATGTGCCGAACAAACGCAAAATTCTGAATTTTCCGAGAAGAATCTTAAGGAGTCCCAAGCAAGAGAGGCCGGGATGAAGTTACTAGAAAGCCAAATAGCTCAGTTGGCTAGTAAAAGTAACACTCGAGCTCCCGGACACCTACCCACTCAACCCGAACAAAAGGAGACCCTACATGCCATCACCTTGAGGAGCGGGTCCACACTTGAGGGTCCCGCCATGGTCGAGAAAGCTGTTGAGAAGAATGAGGCGATCCGAGTCCAAACAAAGTCATAACGAATAAATCAAAAAAACAGTACTGTCACTGTATTTCGATCGATCAAGTACCTAGTCGATCGACCGATTACGGTTACAGAGCTTCGAATCAGTTAACCCGATCGATCGATCGAGGAGGGTGGTCGATCGACCAATATTACTTTGAAGAGTTTCGTCCTTTAATGCCAAATAATCTACGAGACCACTTGTTTCGGGGTACCACATCCCCGAAAATTTTGAGGCACCCGAAAAGTATCCCGGCTCAGTTCGATCCAATGACGGTTAATGGGTCTCATTTGAGACGGTTTGAGGAGGGATCTAGCTTCAACAAAGAAAAGGTGACGGACTTCCCGCCAAAGTCCAAGGACGCCGGCGCGCGCGAATAAGGTGCTCCTTACATTTTATCCGGAGAGACTCGTGCCGACCAAAGAACAGGTATCTTTCAATAAGTTTGAGAAAGTTATTCGTAGCTTAAATGTTCAGGTACCCTTCCTTGAGTTAGTTAACCAAGTGCCGCGTATACTAAGTTTATGAAACAATTGTTGTCAAAGAAAAAATCGCTTGAACATGTTCATACTGTTGCGTTAACTAAAGAGTCTTGCTCCTACTTGTCTCACACTGCGCCCCATAAGTTAGAAGACCCGGCCAGTTTTTCCGTCCCTTGTAGCATAGGTACCTTTTCTATCGAAAAGGCTTTATGTGATTTAGGAGCTAGCATAAGTGTCATGCCCTTGAGTCTAGCTAGGAAGCTTAAACCGACCGGTTTGCTATTACGAGATGACAATCCGTGGTGACCGCCGCTGCGGTCGAGCCTATAGGAGTCCTAGAGGACATACCCGTCCGGATAGGGAAGTTTTTCTTCCCCGTCGACTTTGTTTCCTTGATATGCACGAGGATGACCATATTCCCATCATTTTGGGAAGGCCATTTCGCACACCGTTGGTGCAATCATCGATGTCGGTCTAGGTACCTTGACTTTCAAAGTGGGAAAGCACTCCATTGTCTTTGCCCAGTAAGAAAAAGGATCCCATGTGGCTTTCACTTGTAACACGGTCTCGAAAAGAAATCGTACTTTGTGCTCCCTGAATTACTGTCCCTATTACTATTACTCTAACCCCTCCGCCCGGATTGGGAGCAAGAAGGAGGAAGGATTTGTTGTTTTAGATAATGCGAGAACTGGTTTGGGGAAGGAAGAGCACTTGGATGCTCCAATGCGAATAAAGAGCGGATCGTTTCAAGAGGCGGTCTTGGATGCCTAAGCTATGGGACCGATGAGGAAGTGGAAGATGAGCCACCAAGGTGAGATGGTCGATTTGGAGTCCGACGATTCCAAGGAAATCCTTGATTGGGGAGATGACACGACGATCAAGTGAATTGTCGAAAGCTAAGAAGGGTGCAACTGATAAGATGAGCACCATTGAGGCTACCTCTAGTAGCCAAAAGCCGACGAAGTGGGCCATACCGTGGTCCTTCTTGATCAACTATTAAGTTGATCAAATTTTCGTTAAGACATTTTTTTTATTGCTTTTGTGTGCGCGAAAACTTCGCTTTTATTCTTTTTGCTTAGGTTTTTTTTATGCACTTTAGACTTCTTCTGGGTTTTGCGCAATTTTGGGCGCGTATTATTGTGCTTTTGCAGGTATTTAGAGCTTATTAGCTCAAATCATTGAGCAATTACGAAGAAATAAGACACCGCAAAAATTTTTCGATCGACCGGCACCATTGGTCGATCATAATAATTGCAGGTTTACAGGAGCTACTGTTCACGTCCACTTGGTCGATCGACTGACATTAGTGGTCGATCGACCACTGCTGCTGCTACATTCGTTTACGACCTCTCCCCTGCTGTGTTTGGTCGATATGCGGATCTAAGGGAGTCTTCTACTCCACTCTATTTTCCGTCGAATTATCTATTTCTTCTATTGTCTCATTTATGCACAATTTTTACGTTTCAAAATTGCTTTCTTCGATGAGTGGTGCTTTAAATGTCTTTCGGCACTCTATTTGGTAGCATGATGACATCTTTGAAAACCTCCTAGCTCACGCTGGTTTGGGGAGGTTTCCTTTGCTGCGCTTAAAGTCTTGTGAGTTCCCAAGTCTTTCCTTTATGTCATTATGTTTTATTTTATATTCTCGCAAATTCCCGTTTTCCATTTTTCTTCATTACATGATTTTGCACAATGGGGACATTGTGCGATTTGGTTTGGGGAAGGGTTTTGCGTCGCATTTCATTTGTTTGCATTCACGTTTAATTCTGTTTTGCATTGTTTTATTCCATTTCATCCATTTATACAAAAAATTCAAAACAATTGAAAAAATTTCAAAAAATTCCATAAAATGCACGTTTATTTTAGCATATAGGTCGAGTCGGAACGGTAGTATTTCCGTGATGATTTAGCATTTGCACTTGTTTTCGCCTAAGCCTTGCTAATTGACATGTTATTAGTAGAATCGTATATGCATATCTACGAGTTTTCGTTACATTCTTGCTGAACTTGAGACTTGACTTTAATAATTGGCAACCTACATCATATTTCTGAGTTTTAGAGCCTATAACTGGTGACACTCATGACCAGTTCATCTAGGAATGTGAGTAGTACTCCTTATGAGACATGTTTCCTTAATGTGCATAATTATGAACTTGATCTACTTAATACCTGTATGCATTCGGTTTGTGGTTAGTTGACACATGTGGTAGAGGTTTCCTTTTTCTCATTTTACCCATAAGCTTCACACTGCCAAAAATATCCTTTTTGTCCCAATTACTACATCCTATATTTAGCTTTGTCCCTTGTCAAGCTAGTAGTCTTCATTTTTGGTGGTATTTGCTCTTTTGAGATGAAGTTGGGAAAATAAAATGAAACGAAATGGAAAGAAAGAAAGAAAAAAAAAAAGAATAGAAAAAAATGATTCGAAAAAGAAAAAAAAAAGGAAAAGTTTCTGTACTGTTCAGAGCAGTCGATCGACTGCTCCTTTAGGTCGATCGACTGAAGTTCGTGAAAGAAAAAGAAAAAAGTCAATTCGCATAATTTAATCCTTATCTTTTGGCGATTTTTGCTCCCATGATTCATTTATATCCTATGGGGAGTTTATTGATTTGTTAGTTTGGAGCTTGTGAGATTTGTGCTTGCTATAGCACCATTTTATTTGTTTATGGGGAAGAAGTTGGATGTTGTCCTTTGGTTCCGTTTTGGTACTAGCTTGATCACCTGTACCTCCACTTTTCCATAAATGTTTTGCCTCTTCTTACCCATACCTCACATTTCCATAATTATACCTCGGCATGTGTCAATGGTCATCTGTTTGGTTGGAATGCATATGTACGGTCATAGAGGTCATCTTCATAATTTATTGCTGGCATGTTTTCATAGGTCGCAGTTAGGTGAGAGTCACTACAAATTTATTCTTTCTATCTTACATATATATCACCTGCGCTTATTGAGTGATTTGAGTGACCCGTGAGAGTCCGATTTGATAAGTCTTTACAATCAATCTGTTCATTGATTTTCGTCGTTTGCATGATTCACATTACTAATTGATTGTTGGTTGTGCATTAAATTGGTTTAGGCCCTACAGTTTGCATTTCGCTCGAGATTGAACTCGTTCCATTAGGTCATTAGATCGAGTCTAGTTCTTGCTTGGGGACAAGCAAGGTTTGGTTTGGGGAGATTTGATGCGTGTCATTTATATGATGTTTTACATCTCTTTTTACACGCATTTCAGAGCTCATTTGTTTAGTTTATGCTACATTTCTCCCTATTTCCGTCTACTTCCGTATTTTGTACTTTATTGCAGAAATGTGAAGAATTCGACGGGAAATCAAGCCAAATCCGCCCCCGAGTAATCTGCATTGCAAATGACGTAAAGGAATTGTTTAAGGAACGAGCTTGGTGCGCGATCCAAGGCCCAAAAGACAAGTCCACGAAAAAAGAAGTCAATTAGCAACTCAAGCGATCGATCGACTAGACCCATCGTCGATCGACCAACTATCGGAATCCGTCATTGTTGAGACCCGTCGATCGACTTGTCCTTTCAATCGATCGACCAGATTTCTATTCCGGCGGAATTAAAAGATTGAGAAACTTGAAGCCCGTGAAGTTTAGGTTTAGGAAATAAGATGTTGCGTTGATTGCTATATAACGTAACATAAAACCATCGATTTAGTCATCAAGTATATCGAATTTACTTAAGTTTTATTATCGGTAACTTTCAGTTTGAGTTTGCGAATTAGGGTTGGGAATATTGTGTGCATCGGAATTTTATTCTTGTTCTTAGTCGTTCCTCTGCAATCTTGGTATTACTCTGCCCTATTTCTATTTCAATTTACTTTCAGTTCATCTTTATTGCTTTCGTAGAGATAGATTTGCTAGTTAGTTCCCCTAAAGCCGCAATTATCATCTTATGCAATTTCCTTATATCGTTAATTCAAGCATGAATCCGTTAGCGAATCTTATTGTTAAAGTTATTGTTTTTACCCTTACCATGAGTAGCTAAATAGCTTGTGCTAGGATGTAGGCGATTTATGGCTAGGCGGCATTAGATTGAACACGGACTGAACCCGCGTGTCAGTCGATCGACTGACATTGTTGGTCGATCGACTGACCTTGTAGGGTTATCCTTCGTTTTAATTGTTTTTAATCTCGTATTTAACAAATCGAATGCATGCGACCAGTTAGATACCTATTTTGTGACCGACCCATTAGATCGAAAGATAGGGAAGGTTATTTGACCGTCAATTAATTCGACTAAACTGTGCTAAGATCGAAAGATAGGTATAGTTTAGACCATTAGTCGCTTTTCAGGACGAAAGTTAGTATTAGTGACATTAGGGACCTATAGCGAGATCGAGAGATGCTATTTGTTAGGAGTGGACCGAGAGGACCTCTTATTTCCCGCCTTACGTGTTTGATTCAGACCGACTTAGTTTGGCTTCGCCGAAGCTATAATGACCCGACCATCCTAGTACCCTTCTTTTATCTGTTTAAATCGTATTTTTAGTTATTTTCTTTTTATTGTTATTAGCTATAGACCAATTCGAATCAACCCCCATAATAGTTACCTCAGACTGAACATAAATCAACTAAAGTTTACAATTGCCTCCTTGTGGTTCGACCCTGTTACCACTAGCCTAGGTTAGTCTTAATAGGAGATTATAAATTTTATCTTTGGTACTCACAACGACGGGTATCAACTTGTTGCAGGATGTTAGAAGTCGGGGAAGTCGTCCCGACTCGATCTTTATGTGACAAAGATGTGCATGTACGTGATTTACGACAGGTTTTATAAAACACCTTGACCTGTAGGTACTCGACAGAGTACCTTGTACTCTATCGAGTAGCTGCAGGAAGGAAGGAGGAAAAAGTTTCTGACTGTAGGCCACTCGATCGAGTAGCCAAGACACTCGATCGAGTAGCATGGCACTCGATCGAGTATCGCTAGTTATTCGATCGAGTAGCACTGTTACAGGAGGTTTTCGAAAATTTAAAATGTTCAATTGTTTTATAATTGCAAGTTTAATGTTTAATGTGGCTATCAGTGCGTAGTTACACCTTTGAACCATTAATTTTATATGTTGGAAGTCAAGTTTCGGTTTTATATACATCTTGATAACGATTAGTGAATTGGTGACGGTTTCTTGTTGTTTTAACATTACAATATGTCATTTTATCATTCATTCATTGAAGTTGCATTTCGTCATACGCTGAGCGTGCAATGTTAACGTGCTTTATCGTTGGTGACTAGTTGTCCCGGAGAGTTATGTATGATTTATAATTTAACGAGTTTAGGCTTAGCGAGTAATGTCTACAATAAATAATAGGCTTTAACCCATGTCTTGAATTAGATAATAAGTACTATGCGTTGAAATTGGGTAGTGAACTTCGGGGACGAAGTTCCTTTTTAGAGGGGAAGAGTAATGTCTCGAAATAAAAAGGTTGTTTTTGAATAATGTTTTGCTTGTTCATAATGTTGTTGGTATTTTGTTTTGCTTTAATTAAAAAAAAAAAAAATCTGAAGTATAACGGATTACTTTAGTTCTTTAAAGTGAATGTGGTTGTATGTTTCAAGAGACGATCATGAAGAAATAGTTATAGTGCGATGAATCGTATTTGAATCACGTTGTCAAGTAACATGGTGGCATTAGTTGTACCACATGAAAGTTAATATGAGACATGTTCTAGATTGATAGTTTGATAGTTGTTACTACATGTTGGGTGATCGTGAGTGGCGATTCGCATTGCGAGTCAAATGTTTTATATATATATAGGATAACGGTTGACGGCGATAACGCTTGCATGATAGTGGTAAGAATCGATAGGTATAAGTGTGGACGGTGATGATGATGACATGGGGGGGATGGTATTTTCAAAAGGTAATGGGTTGACCGGGAAGCTTGGTGAGATCGTGTTGGTTCCGTGTCATGAGCGGGAGGGGTGAGTTGAACTTCGAGGACGAAGTTCTTTTTAAGGGGGGAAGACTGTAATACCCGTCCTTTTAGGGACCCTTTGACCAGCGTTGACTGACCTTGGGAGCGGGAATAGTCTTAGAAGTAAGTGCTGAGGTCATCTTGGGTTGCGTGTTAAGAGTGGTACTCGATAGAGTAAAGGCTACTCGATCGAGTAGGGGCTACTCGATCGAGTATGTTGGGTACTCGATCGAGTACCCGCCAAATGAGGGTTTTATATCGCGTTTTGTTAAATCCGCATATCACTTCCGCCACTTTCCTTCTATCATTCGTTCTTTCCCCCCTTCACCTCAAAACCTCCATGGAAGCCTTTTTGAAGATCCTTGAACCTTAGGAGGGTGTCACTGGTGTTAGCGGCCTCTTCTTGATTTTTCTCCCTAATAGGTATGTCATAATCATCATCCGTGTCCTTGTTCTTTAGTTAGGGTTTGCACAGTAATAGACGATGGTACTGGTTGTAGGCGTTGCTTAGTCGGCTGGACATGTTGTCTGTCGGCATGGATTGGTTGCGATGGCTTAAAGGTAGGTTCGCCTACTCGTTTAAGATGGTCTAGCGTGTCAGTTGGTTGTTGTGTTGTGTTTGTTTGTTTGATATAGTAATGGTATTGTGATTATGGTTGTGATCGTTGTCCATGGTTCGCGAGGCGTGGCCTCGGCTTAGTGGGGTCACTTGCGGGAGTGGCTTCACGCCCTAGTTTCCATTCAAACCCGCCACATTAATGGACAGGGTTATCGCTCGGTAAGATGAGCGGGGATTTGGTGGGTACGGCCGCGGTCCCCCATCGGGGGATCGTCCAGTGGGACGATCGATGATGAGAGGATGTTGGTTTGTTGTGATTGTATGTAAGACCGTTAGCATCGTATTGTGTTGATAGTTGTAGTCGTTATTCTTTGCGTCGCATCTCGATCGACCTTGTGTGGTTGTTTGTTTGTTATGTGTCCGCCGTGATCCCCTATGGTAAGCGAAACTTAGCTTAAGTTGATGTTGTTGATAGGTTCCCAGGCGGGGATGAGTCCTCACGAGATATGACGGTCTTAGTGAATAGTCGTTGACTTGTACCTTTATATTGTATTTTGGTTTAAATCGCTTGTAATAATTATTAATAGTTCTTTTATCGACATTTGATTATTGCTATCCTCGGGCAACCGAGATGGTAACGCCCTTATATCCTAAGGAAGGCCTAGTTAAGGCTCCTCTGAATATGGGGGTGTTACAAAGACAATAATTCATTCTAAAAAAAACAATGTATTAATTTTAGTTTGCTAATTACCAAACACTTTAGTTGATTTTACTAACTAAAATATATTGGTCAAACACTAAGGTTTTTAAAAAAAACTAATATTTACTTTTACAACTTGGTTATGTTAAAAGTAGAGGTGATTAAATGCGGGCTTGGGCCGGTTATGGGCCGGGCTCATGTAAAATTTTTGTCCTAGGACAAGTGGGTTAACGGGTTAGTGTAAAACTTTTATCGTCCTAGGACAAGTGGGTTAATAAATGGGATAACCCATGAACAAATATAGTTAAAAGTATTTTTTTAAACTATCTTATCGGTTAAAAGTATTAAAAGCTTATTTAGCGGAGGTTAAAAATATTAAAAAAAACATAAAGGACCGATTCAATAAATAGGACAACCCATGAACAAATATAGTTAAAAGTAATTCGTTGATTACTAAATACAGCATTTCCCCATTTATAAAAAAAATAACAATGGTGGTAAAAGTGTGGAGTTCAAATTGTGTAACCAATAAAATGAATGAAAATTCAACACCCACACATCCACCACCGTCAATTTAGCCACACACAACATGAGTGGACACACACAATCATACATGGGAGTATATCCTACATAAAATAATAAAAATAATTGAAAAACAAATTAAAAATTATTCACCAACGACCACACATATCTTCACTCTTGTAGTCATGTGGGTCATGTCCAAGAATTTTGTGTAATAATGCCACCTGTCCAACTCCTCAATCTCCCACACATTATTTTGATCATGGCAGCCAATAAAATCTCAACACATGGAGTATTGCACTATCATTATTGCATAGAAAAATCGCAAATTCATTCATTTAAGATGGTACTATCCGTCTTAAATTTAAAACGGATTAAATATATAACAAATTATATGACAAGTTTTCTAAAAAAATGTAGAAAATTTCTTCTTTATAATCACCAGGTGAGACTATTTAACCCGTTTAAAGATTTGACCATAAAAAAATATCCTAATTTTAGATAGTGAGTGATTCATGGAGTACATCATTTTCTTCATCTAGTGTCCAACTCCCCACATTTCCTTCAACATATGGTTTACTTCCTTCTTTGTTTGCTCTTCTTACACAAAACCCATTTATTCTCTTTGATTGGTTTGTAACATTCTCTTCCAAATAATTTTTCAAAATCCAAACTTTGATTTGAATTCAAGATTAGAATTCCACTAAGAAAAATGGGTTCAACTCTTCTAATTTACACTTCAGTAAGCACATGTACATCAACAAGGGTGTTCTCAAAAACCCATTTACCAACAACATTATTATTTCAAAATGATGAAATACAATCAATAGTAAACTCTACCAAGTTGTACTCAAAGCAAATTCTAAAGAATAGTAAGAAGGCAATCAAGCCAATAAAGGCAACAATATCAACAGTAGAAACAACCGTGGAGGTGTCAAAGACGGCGGAGAAGAGGCTGAAGGTGCTGGTGGCAGGTGGAGGAATAGGGGGGCTGGTATTTGCACTAGCGGCGAAAAAGAAGGGATTTGAAGTAATGGTGTTTGAGAAAGATTTAAGTGCAATAAGAGGAGAAGGACAATATAGAGGACCAATACAAATACAGAGTAATGCATTAGCTGCTTTGGAAGCCATTGATATGGATGTTGCTGAACAAGTTATGGCTGCTGGTTGTGTTACTGGTGATCGTATTAATGGTCTTGTTGATGGTGTTTCTGGTAATTGGTGAGTTTTATTTACAATCAATCCTAACCTTTCTTCCTATATATTGTTAATTTAATGATATTATCATGTTGGGTCATTTATAACCGCTTCCCGGTTAGTTTTTTTTTTTTTCCTAAAAGATGTATCATATTCAGCTTGTGACGAAATGTACCAATCACAAACAAGACCCTTTGATGAGCATATGAGACTAAACATCCGTAGGGTATTATTGTTTCGGACCATGTATAGTATAGGAGTATGTTTTATGGTACAGAGAGCACATGTATATCATATCTCGTGCTATACTAAAAACAAATCAATTTCCAACACTTGGTTAGGTGTAACTATTTTCCATAACAATTGAGTATTATACTCTGTATTCTGCATATTAATTTCAATAATTATGGAAGAACTTTAAAAAGATGGAATCGTCTTAAATATCTTACAAAATGTATCCAAATAACGAGTTTTTTCCACCTAAAATTTTTCCAAATACTTATGTCACATGGTTCACGGTTTCAAATCTTATACAATAGTGAATTTTGTGATGCAAAAGGTCCATTGAATCTCCTATTGCTATTGCTAATTTGCTATCATTGAAAATCTTATATATGAGATTTGAGTACATTCTCCATCCATTCATTTGCAATGGGACTAATTCCTTAAAACAAAGGGAGCAAATGAAATAATAAATATACTCACCCTCCACCTAATAATCTGTTTTGCCTTTTTTTTTTTTTTTTTGTTCTTTATGAGCGTTATTTTAATTAAACGTAAACAAATGCTTGGAATGAATGGAGCAACACTGAAAATGTGCATTCATACTTTTCTTATCTTTTTTGACTGTTTTGATTTGCTTCTTAAGAGAGCTTTTCTTTACGTTAATAATGTTTGAATAATATGGTAAATTAGGTACGTCAAGTTTGATACATTCACCCCAGCAGTAGAACGGGGGCTTCCAGTGACTAGGGTTATTAGCCGTATGACATTGCAACAAATTCTAGCAAGGGCAGTTGGAGAAGAACTAATCATGAATGAAAGCAATGTTGTGGATTTTAAGGATGACGGAAACAAGGTAATTAATTAGATATACTCTTCCATTATTGAAATTAGTATCTTTAGAGTTTGAAATGCTGTCCTAATGATTGCTTGCTGTACTTTGTTAACTTCTCGTTTTCTGATGAAACAGGTTACTGTCACTCTTGAAAATGGCAACACTTATCAAGGTGACCTTCTCGTTGGAGCTGATGGAATATGGTCCAAGGTATCTCACCCTAAATTTTCGACACTTTCCTTTTTAGTTTTTTATTTTGATGATGATACCAAGCACAGTCAATTTTATTGGAATTTGCAATGTATATATTACGTTTGAACAAGTTTTGTATTATTCTATATTGTGTGTACAAGGTGAAAGGATACAAGTATATATAGGAAAGGAATACATGAATAAAAGGCAAAGATAACAGCTAGAAATTGCATAACAGCTACACTATCTTCTAAGTATGGAAAATATATAAACTTGGTATATTTACACATAAAGAGCCGTTGCATAGAGAAAATTGGGGAGCTGATGGTGCTTGATATTGCGTGGATCATATTAAATTTCACCGCACTTCTTCGATAAGTAGACAGTACTTGACATTTTGCCAATTTATTTAGTTTTTGACAGAAATCTGGAATTGTATCTGCCTTTTACAGGTAAGGAGAAACTTGTTTGGACTCACAGAACCAGTTTACTCAGGTTACACTTGTTACACAGGAATTGCAGATTTTATTCCTGCTGATATTGACTCTGTCGGGTATGCTTTATACTTCATTTTAGACCAGCATATCTGTTTTTGGAGGGTAAACAGCCAATGCAACTGCAATGTCTAACAGGTACAGAGTATTCTTGGGTCACAAGCAATATTTTGTTTCATCCGATGTGGGAGGCGGCAAAATGCAGTGGTATGCATTTCACAATGAATCGCCTGGTGGTGTTGATCCCCCAAATGGTAAATATATTTTCCTTTTTAATAAGTACACATTTTCAGTGTAGCCACTAGCCAATCTATGCGCATTCACTATTATTATCTGGCTATGAGGCATGATGAAATAAAGAAAGTGACTGACTCCTAAAAACTGTTTTTACTTTATATTAAAAACTAGTTTTCATCCCGTGCAAAATTGCACGCATACGTTTTTAAGAACATTGATATAATGATTAAAACTGCACGGGTATAATATAAGATATTAACTTATAAAAATAATTTTTTTTATTAATTTTTAATTAATTTTGCTGAGGTTTTGTTAATGGGTTAGTCTTATGCATAATATATAATATGGTCTTATGTAATAATTTGGGTCGATATTATTAATTCTTGTAAAGTTTGGTCCAAAATTTTACTTTTACTAAGAATCCATACGCATATTGGTTAATGTTTTATTGATAATGTCATTGGTGAATCTTTTTGAAGAGATATATCTCTTTATCCCGTTTTTAATTCGTTTTTCTCTTCTTCTTTTTCAAATTCATTTTTTTCCCGATATTAATTAGAGTTTTAAATATTATTAATATTTCATTGTTAGCATTTTCTTAATTTTCTTTATAAATAATTGTCATTGGTGAATCTTTTTTGAAGAGATATGTCTCTTTATCCCGTTTTTAATTCGTTTTTCTCTTCTTCTTTTTCAAATTCATTTTTTTCCCGATATTAATTAGAGTTTTAACTATTATTAGTATTTCATTGTTAGCATTTTCTTAATTTTCTTTATAAATAATTGTTGCTTTTAATATCCTGCCATTAATTAAATACAACATTTTTTATGCGTTTTTAAGGAAATTTTTGCTTTTTTTTTTTTATTAGAATTGTTCTTCATTTTTATTTTCTATATCATATGAGTATTATATGTGCTCATTATTTTTTGGGATTTAAATAATTAATATTCACGATGAACAATTTTCACAGTTTTGTTATTATTTCTTTTTATTACGAAAAATGTTAATATTAAAATTGGGTATATTTAGTAATATATAATGTTTAGTATATTTAATATTGGTAAATTGAAAATATACTAATCAACATATTATCAAATCAGCGTATAAACACGGTAAAACATTCTGAAATTAATTCAGTTGTACGTACAAAAGGGCCCACCATTACAGCTTTTTTGGAAAAAAAAAAAAAAAAAAACTTGTTAGTGATGACGTGGACGCACCAAATTGCTTGAAATGTTTCTGTATTTATATAGATAAGATTAGAAGTCAGTGAAGCACTTTGATAATGTTGTTCTTGTTGTAGAGAGGAATATATTATGTATGTCTAGCTTAAGTGAATGAGAAGAACAGCATCTTCATTCTTCAATGACTATAGAAACATAGCATAGGTTCTGTGGTAGAATCACCTACAGTTTAGAGGTGATTTGAGTAAAACGTAGTAATAGGAATAATTATAATTGTTGGGCTTCAACCATCACCTTAAGGTTTTGATTGAGTTAGTTCATCTATCATGGTATCAGAACCAGTGTGACCGAAGGTCACGGGTTCAAATCCTGGCAACCTCAAAACTCCTCAAAAAAACTTGAAGTGGAATTCCAGCACACGGTACGGGGGAGCCGGTGCACAACCAACCACTCTTCAAGCCCAATGGGCATTTGAGTGAGGAAGCATAATAGGAAATAAGTATAATTGTTGGACCTCAACCATCACCTTAAGGTTTTGATTGAGATGGTTCATCTATCACGCAGCACTTAAGTTTTGGGTGAATTATGGCAGGAAAAAAACAAAGGTTGCTTGAAATTTTTGGTGGCTGGTGTGACAATGTAATTGATTTACTTCTTGCAACTGATGAAGATGCCATTCTTCGACGTGATATTTATGATCGAACACCGTCCTTCGACTGGGGTAAGGGTCGAGTTACCCTGTTGGGAGACTCGATCCATGCTATGCAACCTAATATGGGCCAAGGAGGATGCATGGCCATTGAGGTATAGCTGAGATTTTGACTCACGGTTTAATGTTCATAATTTAAAGCAGGCTTATATATCTCCAGTAAAAAAACTTGCAGGATAGTTATCAGCTTGCTTTGGATCTTGAAAAGGCGTGTGACAAAAGCATCAAATCTGGAACTTCTGTTGATGTTGTTGGATCATTGAGGAGGTAAGATTAATTTTAATCCTGACGATAAATAGTTGTGTTAGAGAATGTTTTTACTGCTTTTGCTGAAAAATGTTACTTGGTGATATTAATGAGACGGATGTTTATTTTGACAGCTATGAAAGTGCCAGAAAACTTCGAGTTGCTGTAATTCATGGAATGGCAAGAATGGCGGCAATTATGGCATCGACATACAAGGCTTATCTAGGTGTAGGACTTGGTCCCTTATCGGTATGCAACTTCATTCCTTGAAACGTTACAAGAGGTTTTTTTTACCTTCGCAATTGACCATATACTGACTTATTACTATTACTTGCAGTTTTTAACAAAATTCAGGATACCACATCCCGGAAGAGTTGGTGGTAGGTTTTTCATCAGCCAAGCCATGCCTCTAATGTTGAGTTGGGTTTTAGGTGGCAACAGGTTTGTCTTTTGTCTCATGAACCATCTACGACAAATAACTTTCTTTGTCATCTTCTTCGTGCATTGTTGCATTTTTTTTCTCATTAAACCTCTGATTAACCCTGTATAAGACGTCTTATAGTTGTATATTTTGAGACAAACCCAGTTCAACTAAAATCCTCACTCATGTACCAACCATCAACCAAGGTAAACGGGACTAGCGCATAATACTCGTGGATTAGTAATATCTGTGCAACGCTAAAATGAACAACATTTGAGATCTGGACTGTATTTATTGGCGAGTCAGGGCCTAACTGAGAGCTTCTGAACTGTCATGTGCAGTGAAAAACTGGAAGGAAGAGCACCACAATGTAGGCTGTCTGAGAGAGTAAGTTTAAATCCACTTATTTCTAGCTCTCTTTGTATGTTCTTATTTTATGTTGTCCAGTACATCTGAGGCTAAATAACACGATTTTTACTGTGAAAGGCAAACAGCCAGCTGCAAAGATGGTTTGAAGATGATGATGCCTTGGAGCGTGCTATCAGTGGCGAGTATGTACCCTATAAATTTTCATCTCTTGGAATTTGGAAATGAGCTTAAAACGAGAAATGATAGTGATTTTAAATGTTGTATTTGTAGATGGTTTCTTCTTCCTCTAGAAAAGAGTTATGAAGCTATTTCTCTGAGCCGAAATGGAGACAAGCAGTATATAATTGGGTAAGCCCGCAAGTTATAACCCTTATTGTGTGACAGTAGTATCTTCCTGCGGTTGCAGTACGCACAAAACATTATCAAGTAAATAATTTGCCTACGTTCAGACACCATTTTACTTTGTTTCAATGTTGTTTGCTTGTTACCATCTTATGTACACATACCTGAACTTCTCCTCAAATCCTCTTTTACGAGGGTCTGGTTTACAATTATGGTTTCGGAGTACTTCCGCAATATTTTGACAAATGCCCTGAACTCCTGATGCATAACCTTTTGATTATCAGGAGTGTAAGTCATGAAGATTTTCCAGGGACATCTATAGTCTTGGATTCACCTGAGGTAGCATGCAAAAGTTCTATAATCTTGAATTCCTTAGTAACTAAGTATGGCTCCTTCCCTGCGATGATTTTTCCATTTAACTTCTTTGTTCACTGTAAACCAGGTCTCGGAGAAACATGCTAGAATAACTTGCAAAAAAGGAGTTTTTTACGTGACTGATTTGAGCAGTGAACACGGCACCTGGATCTCTGAGTAAGTTCAGTCGAAATAAAAACCGATTTAGGTGGATATCTAGCCTCTCCATTCACCTGTGATTGGATTTCTGATAGTTTTATGTTCATGTTTCCAGTAATGAAGGGAGGCGTTATCGACTACCTCCTAACTTCCCTTCAAGATTTCATCCCTCGGATATTATTGAATTCGGCCCTGATAAAAAGGTACGCCTAATACCTACTTAGTACATATTGCATAGTCTTCAAAATGAATAGCAGGTTTCGGGTAAGCGTGTCCTATGGCTATGGTGCGAATGTACGATATGGTTAGCTGTCAACATTTGGCAAACGGTTTTTTTAACTCTCAAGTCTCTTCACCATCTTGATATTGCTAAAAAGTTTGCCTTGAAAAGAACCGAACAACCAGCCATACTTTGGAAACACGCATCTTTTTAGATTGTGTTGATATATCTTCAGTTTCTACCTTGATCCAAACTCGGCAATCAGTCTCTAAAATAATTCGACAAGAAAAATGGTTGGAATTTTGAGGGAGTATAACGTTTTGGCTTGACGTCTGCGCCACAGGCAGCATTTAGAGTTAAAGTGTTGAACACCCAAGTGAACGTGACAGAAGAGAGAAGTGCAGCACTACAGACAGCATGACAGTCTGCAGAGAAACCCTTTCAACCGCAATTAATTGGAGGTGGTGTACAGGATTTTATCTGGCATGGAATCACAGTGAAACTTTTCCCCGACGCAGTAGGAAACACGAGTAGCTGTAGCCTGCATTCTTGGGTATAGTTGTAACTTATTTATACAATTATACGTCTGTTTTGAGATCAAAACATGTCAATGAGAATTGTATATACAAAGGAGATTGGAAAAGTTCACTGATTTCCCGCCTGAAAGTCATCGATAGTTGATCAAAGATTTAGCACAATGTTTCCATGACTGTTCTTGCGACTTCAGCAGGCTTTAGCACAATTTCTCCATGACTGAACGCTACTTGTACATCAGTGGACTTCAAAAACACGATTAGGGGGTTTGGATAATGTTAATCAGTAACTACATGCTGTTTTGGCTCATGGAGCCATAGTTACATCCAAAGTTATACCACCATAAAAGCGAAACATAAACATAATAAAACTGGCACCACAATATGACTAAAGATACGACTGGCGATAAACTCATGCTGGTGAAGTAAGGTAGATTGGCCACGAGCAACTCCGTCCAAGTCCTTAGCAAACTAACAACTCCCATAGGCCAACGAAACAAACCGGTGCACTTACACCACAAGACCGTAAAAATAAAAGGGGAAGAGCGAGCTGAACCAACTTGCCTTCAGTGGAGAAGATTCTGCTACACCATGGTGATCGATCCCTACAGTTCAAAGACCAACGACCCAAGAAAGAGAAAAAGTGATAAGAAGAGATAAAGAGCTCCCCTTAACCAATCTCTCGGCTAGGAACCTCGAAGGAGAGCTCCCCTTAACCAATCTCTCGGCTAGGAACCTCGAAGGAGAGCTCCCCTTAACCAATCTCTCAGCTAGGAACCTCGAAGGAGGATTTGTAATGAAACCAACCCTGACCACGAAGGAGGATTCGTAATGAAACCAACCCTGACCAGACTCATAGTCACTTCTAACGCCGCCTTAGAGAGGCTATTATTCCATAGGAAGCGGCTTCAACGTCTATGGAAAGCGAACAACAGGGCACACCATAGATGTGATTATTTGACGGAAACATTTATAAATACAACAGAAAACATAGAACATAACTAATCCCATCGGAGAGTCTTCAACACAGGGAAATTATGAGTAAGAACATGACTAATATAAAGCTTAAAGACCGCATTTAATTTGGAGAACCACCACATCCAACCCTCCCAACATCACAAACCAACCCTTAACAACACAATCCAAACCGACCCAACCACACATATTTACGCATAGTAACCAACTAAACTCCGAACCCAAGAACCCTTCAAATCACGCAACACCTCAAAAACAGATGCACATCTAGACCAGCAACATCCAACAGATGAAACACAGACATAACAAGAAAACCATCCAAAGCACTACCCAACCCCAACCCCAGACAGACCGACGAATCCCAAAGATGCCACACAAGACGACTAAAACGACATGCAAGGAACGATCAGCCCCAAGAGAGACATGCACAGACCAACCAGTGGGGGGGAGGGGGGAGGGGCGACGGGAAGGGGAACACCGATTTAGTAACATGCAAAGCCACCATGGGGAAGAAAGACCAGAAAGACACACTAAAACAAACAGATCCGACCGACAAGCTGAAAGACCACGACAAGCTGAAAGACCACCCTAGTCAGCCAAAAGAACTTACCATCGGAGGTGGGGAAGGGGCAAGGGAAAGGGGAACACCTCATAGGTACAGTTCCTGACAACGACACTCTGAAAACGGCGGCGACGGAAAGGCAGCAGTGGCAGCGGCCGATTAAAAAACCCACACCGGAAAGAAAAAGCCATCAGAAAAACTGGATTGAGGAGGAACGCCGGAGAGAACATCAATCAATGAAGGGCAATGGATCCAAAACAGGACAAAGACATCAAGTCGGAAAGACAAGAACACGTGAAAAATAAAAAGCGTTAATCAATAGAGGCGTGGAGGTTCGCCGAAGATAGGCCTATGCACAGCCGCATCTCCAGCGAAAGAATGTGAAGTAGGGGGGTAAGATAGGTGGGAGGCAGATGATATGGTACACTGGGTAGGAGATATTAGATTTGGGGTTAATTTGATTTTAGAGAATTTCCTCTCTAGGTTTTTAGAGAGAGGTTACACTACGGTTATTTTATTTCATTAATGGTTTTTGGCTATATGTCAAAGAAAATCTAGGCTATGCCACTACAACAGGAGTTTCAACACTGTAATTCATTCCAACGTTCCAAAGCCAGGCCAAAGCAAAGTTGGCAGCAAAGGAACAAAATTTGATACAAAATTGTCACCTGGATGCAGCCAATACAACCATTACAAATCTTTTCTGAGGACTCAAATCCAAAGGACTATAAATAAACCTTACGGTTACCATCATAAGTTACTAGCACCGAGGCCATGGACACAGAGATACATATCTGATACATTGATTGTTACTATCTCAGTCAGTGCCGAGAACGGCTTCTACGCCTGTCAAGACAAATTGCCCAAGTCAATTCATGAGGTTTGCCAACACAAAAAAGGGTCAAGACAAAAAAAGGGACTATGTTGACCTTGGAGAGCGGGATCCAGACCGAGATCGAGTCTTCGACCTAGAGGGTGAACGTGAGCGAGAGTAGTATCTCCGAGAACTCCTTCCCCTGCTTGGACTTCTACTATACCTACGCCTTCTACATCAACCAGCAAAAATGCTTTGTTAGTACCTTGATATACAAATAAAATATTTTCGAATAAATTAATATCCATGTCTTATTATATCTTACATTCTTCTTTCTTTATCGATATCAATTTAATTGTTTTTGAATTCAGAATTTTCATTATTTTCTTACAAAAACCAAGATAATAAGGTATTTATGGAATGAAGCTTCCAAGCATGGCATTTACATCCATTAAACATTGAACATGGAATTTTCCTATTTTTCCTCTATCTACAACACACCTAATGCACTAAGTTCGGAAAATTGAACACGAATTCGAGCGACTCCACACGTGAATTCGGCTAAATCGACTCCTGAATCTGGGATAAACCAACCGAACTGTAGACTAATCGCAATTTGATGCGCAAGAACCGATTCATAAATAACAGGCTAGTTGAGTGAATTCGACAACCTTGGGCCATATAAGGAATCCCTACTCACTCCATGCTTTTGAATAAACGAACCAATGAGTGATATTTCAAATATATACGCAATATAGCAAAATGCTGGAGTCCCAAAAGCTACAAGGGTTTCTAGCCCTTACGTTAAACCCAAATTATCATTTTAGAACATCAGAATTTGCAGATGGGGAACTTAAAATCTACAACGAAAAAAATCATTTAACGATAGATCTGACCCGACATAGTGTTCCATCATATAATCACTATTCACTAATTACCAATCATCGGTAACTCCATCAAAGAAATATCCCTTCATTCCATTGGGTAGTTTACATTTGCTTTCGAACTGATGTTTAAGAGTAAATGGATTTAGATGGCTTTTTTTGTTTTTCAATTGACTGCTTTCACACCCTTGTGATTAGCATCAGACCACTTGTCAGCATCGGTTAGTCTTGGGCAGAACTGTCTATTAGGTAGCCAAAACTATCCTAAATTAGAAATGTAAAAACCTATAAGGTGGTCTAAAAAAGAAAAAGTAAACATCCCTCATGAAATGGAGGAAGTGCTTAAGGAAGAATTATACCAGGCTGTCCAACACAAAATCTTTACTATTTGGATGGGAGAAGTTTTTTCAGAGTAAGGAAACATGCACTTGGATTGATTTAGGCCAACTCTACCCCTTCCCTCAAACCAGCCAGAACCACCACAACGACCACATAAATTCACTCAAATACTTCTACTTTTACATGTTTAGTGAAGAAACCCTATCAAACAATATACACGTACCTCCGTGGAGAACGACTATAGCTCCTACTACGGCTTCGACGTCTGTATCGACTCAGCCGACTAGTCTCAGCAAGCTTCTCCATTCTCTGTCGATCTTGCTCTCTTTTCTTGGCCATCTCAATGGCAGAATCTTTCTTGACTGAAGTCATACACATGAAAAAAATGAAACTTAGCGAGATATCTGCAGGGACTAGTGGTCTACTTCACCTCATTTATCAATAACAAAAGATGGCATGTAGGCCATGTACAAAAAAAAAAAAAACAAAGTTGCCATCGTACTTTGCTTATTTAGTTGTTTGCTCATGATCCTTTTGAGCCTCTCTTGAGGCGTTTCTTTCTTTTCAGCCTGTGGTTGCTTTGATGGTACCCCTGTGAGTCCTTTAAATTTGGCTAAAGCAGATGTGCTACAATTAAGGGGGAAAAGAAAGCAATTAGGTAAGGAAAAAAAATGCACAAGAGAAAAGAACATCAAATTTGCTAAAAATTGCCACTTGCCTAAAGCGGCTGAAGGAAGAAATTCAAAAACCTCAGACATGTAGTTGGAAACAGATATGCCTTCCACAACAGGCTGTATAATTAAAGACAAGGTAACAAAGCATACCTTGGAGAGGGCTTTATTACTTTTGCATTTTTTTCTTTATCAAGTGATACACCGGAAGCAGGATCAACATGTAATGCCTCAAGAATGTTAACTGACAATGGCCTGCAAGAAAGCAGAAGAGTTTAAGGCATATATCGCTGGGGATCCTGAAGCTTAAGAATTCCATTTCGGGAGAAATTTAGCTTTAAATGAAATGCTTCAATCTCAAATCCTCTTTCCCAATTACACAAGTAACCTATGCCTAAATTATAAACCAGCACAAGTCGTCCCATAGAACAAAATCGCAGACAAGCAGCATCACAGTAAAGACTCTCGAAACTATCTTGGCAAGAATTAAAGGTCGAGTGCTCCGACCGATTTGATACTTCAGATTGAGGAGAAGGTGGCGGAGAGAATCCTTCCAGCTTTGGTGCTCCTCTGTCAGGAGAGCCTCCAAACTCAGTGATGTATTCTATTTTTGGCGCCTTTGACTTGTTCCTACGACCATCATCAGCATGGCTACGACCATGACGCCTTGAATATGAAGGTGAGCGTGATCTTGATCTGCACAAGTACGAAAGCTTAACAAAAGACATCTTAGCACTAGCTGAATATAGTGAGTCACTAAAAAGTCTCAAACATACCTTCTACAATGAGGATAAGCATCATATGTAGGACTTCGCCTTGACTCCCTGTGAAGGTCAATTGCAATCAAAAGCCCATAGTATAAGACAATTTTAATTAGCATCAACCAAGCATAAAAGCTTACCGATAAGGATCGTGATGAACAACGCGGCTTCCTGTCCCACGTGCAACTTCCCTTTCTTTCTCCCTTTCTATCTGAGAAGCCTTCCTTCTCTCCTTGCGACTCAATTTTCTCTGAAACATACAAAATAATATTAATGTTATATGCCAAACACAGTGCTATGCTAAGTGAACCCTGTACTTGATACACACTATATACATATACACCACTTACAATTGCCGGATCTCCCTTAATTACTTCTTTCTGCTTCTTTTCATCTTCCTTGGCCTTCTTATCCATATAGACAAGCCAACCATATCGCTTCACCCCAAATTCCTTAGCTATAACTTCCATACGCTCATCGCCACTATCATCACTATTAAAGTCCTCATCATCTTCATCATCTTCATCTGAATCCTCATCATCTGAAGATTGAGCTTCCTCTTTCCCATTGCCATTCCCATCATATGAGAAACCCACTTGAGAATAAGAACCCTTGCTTGCAGTGGTTTGAGACTGTTGAGATCTGCAACATAATCCAGTAATGGCTCATAAACAACCCAGCAAGGAAAATATACAACATTGAGTATATAAGAAAACCTTGATATCCTAAAGATTGACAAGCTAATAAAGGTATCATGCTAACACTCGAAACTAACTCAAAATAAAAGGAAATCCAAAGCAAACTAAAAAAGCATCGGTGATCACAACTCAAAGCCGACACTACTAAAATCACCATAACACCTTTTCAAACTGCAAATTAGACAGTTTCAGACATGACAATATACTGATAGTATTTGTCATCCTTCTAGTCTCTTCTCCGTCCGCTAGTCATTGCTCCCCCATTTGCTTGTACAAATTTACCTTTAATAAATGATCAACTATAGAATAATAATAACAACAACATTACCCCAGTGCCTCAATGGCTCCCGCAAATTGCGGGGTAAGGGGAGGTCGGATGTACGCAGACTTACCCTTGTGTTAGCAACACAAAGAGGCTGTTTCCGAATGACCCAAGATGAAAATTGCGTCAAGACTGCATTGAAGGACCGCTACTTCACAAAAGAAAGAAGCGCAGCCACTTTAGTGAGCCATTTTGATTTATTACATTATAATCCATAACCAAAGAGTAATGAGTCTTTGGCTCCATTGAAATATGGAAAAACTATAGAATAATAAAATAATAATAATAATAATAATAATAATAATAATAATAATAATAATAATAATAATAATAATAATAATAATAATAATAATAATAATAATAATAATAATAAATTAAAAACCGAGGGAAAAGCCAAATTTGTGTCACGCAAACACAGCAAGTTGAGGCCGTGTCGCATGTCTGATACGACAAGTGACACGTGTCTGACACTGCTAGGGTGGACACGACACTGACACAGCTTTAACACAAGCAGGATATGACTTTGACAGTAGTAGAGGGGGCTAAAACACTAGAGAACTATTGATATATAATAGAGTGTCAATTAGACATGTGGTTGTAATTATTGCCCTTTAAATTTTAATTCAATTGTACTACATAATTAATTTGTGTATTACTTTCCTAAAGACAAAAATTTGGTCAAGACACTCCGTTGACCATGTCGTGTCATGTCCACTTGGCTGATCAAGACACTCCGGTGTCCACGTAGCCTAAAATTTCAGGAATTACGTGTCTGACACTCCAAAACGTGTCCGAGCAACACAGATTCAAATCACATCAAAGAAGTACAGAGCAAAAACTTTTGCCAAAGCTGTCACATTACTATGTTGTATCTTCGATATCCATTACAAAATTAAAGATCCTACAGGATAATTAATGTCTCATCATGTAAAATCTAAAAAACTAGTATACTTGATCTGCTCTTGCATAAAATAAGAAGCATCCTGAATAATGCTCAACAAAAACAGAAATCAGTAAAAGAAACAACTAGATGCCAAGCTTTCCAAGCGTAATAAAGTTTCACATGAGCAAATTCACAGCCATCATTGCATTTACATGTTTATCATCCACTCCTACCTCAAAAATTAGGAGTCTTTAATTAACAAATACCTGGAAGCATATGATTACATGCAAGGGTGTAAAGGTAGACTGTCAAACCTGTCAAAAGCAAATGGCAAGGCAAATTTTGCTTCCATTACTTGATTAACATGATCCAATCCCTCTTCCTCAGTAACTGTTGATAAAGAAAGCTCAAATTGTAACAGTCACTGGTAATGAATCACTCTTAGTGATTTAACACAAATACAATATGCATGATACCATGCATAATAATACAACAGCATCAACAATGTTACTGCCAATGCCTCAAAGACTTCCCTAACGGCAGGATAAAAGGCAGTCACACGGCATTACCTTCATGTTGGAAACAAAAAGAGAGTGTTTTTAGACGACCCATGATGAAAATTGCGCAAAGAATTGTATCGATCTACTTCTACTTCTACTTCACTATATAAGAAGCACATAAAGAGGCACTTTGCAGTATTGCATCGTGTTTAAAGCCAAAGAAAAGTGAATTTTGACTCCATATACACAGTGAATTCACTATAATAATATGTTGAATAATTTCGGAATTATGTCAAACAATTTCAGAGTAGAACACGTTAAAAATCCAAAAAGTACCGACATCCTCTACGTCGATGCTTAATTAAATCCCGGTAACGCTCAAAATTAACAAACTCTTCTAATTGTTCTTCCTCCTCAGTCTTTTCTTGATGCAATCGGCGGCTTCCTGGATCCCGAATAAAATCAAGAAGTGCCCGGCCGTCAAATCTAGATTTAGGGGGGGAAAAAGAATAAAGAAGCAGAAGCAGAGGTGAGACTATCACTCATGTCGACAATGATTTAAGTTTCAGAATAGAGAGACAAATGGTTAACGACTACAAAATTCAGACATACCTATCAATCAAAATGTCTTCTTTGCCATTCCAAGGTATTCTGTAAGAAAAGCAATTCAGGAAATCAGTATAAGAGGATTAATTCAAGTATGACGCTACTAATTTTGACGATTCTTGCTGTAGCGAGATAAATTGACAAAATTAAATACATTCGGTTCATTTGTGAGTAGTGAAGAACTATAACATGTACTTATAAAAAAATCTGCTCATGAGATAACATTTAAATAAGATAAGAATATCACGAAAGAGTCAGCCTTCAACTCCCTTCTTTAGTTAATTATTGATGCTCCATAAACAACTTAAGCAAGTGCATAAGACATTGAGAGCCACAAACTCCATTTCCTCACAAAGCTACAAAACCAAGAAGAGGTTAAATCTAAAATGTTCTGCCACCCATCTCCCAAAAACCCAAAAATTGGCAGTAACTATTTGAGAATTATGTGAACATTTCTGAACAGCTGTAACTCCTGGCAAGGATATAGGAACCTCAACCCATACGAATACCAGAGTCACCCTACAATGGTTATTCATGGCCTTTTCAAATACACGAGCACATTAACCAACCATCACTACAAATAGTTTGATCAGTCCCTCCCTCCCTCTAAGAATTTTGCTTCAATAGTTGTGCCTTCATCTTAGAACTCCGCCAAAAGCATTTATCTCTCTCCATTAACAAAGAGAACATACTAGAAAATGCTTCTACACACATCTTAACTAAAGAACAGTCTGTTCCAGAACCGCGTAATCCCCAACCGTTTCAGAAAACCAATCGATTGCCAGTCTAAAAACGAACAGCGATCATAATGCTGAAAATCTTACTCATGCTGCTTATCCTAAATCAAATCCAACTTACCCACGTTAAACAGCCACACTAGAACTACAAGATAACTCGTCTAACAAACAACTACAACACGACAATTTCGTATCCATCCTCCTGTCAATGTATCACCTTTATATCTCCCAAACATTCAACTCTCACAATAACCCTAATTACTAATCAAGCGACGCATTTCATAGCCATCTCATGCAATCAAAGCTAGATAAATTCCATGAAATCAAAGGATTGACGAAAATTGAGGATGAAACACAATGATTAAACCATAAAACGGGGGGGGGGGGGGAAGGGTGTGACATACAAGCCTTGTTGATCTTGAGTGGCTTGATAAAAACCATCATCGCGATAAGTACGAGAACGAGAAGCGAGAACTTGAATAGATTGATGAGGATCACCGCGACGTTTGGCTAAATAAACAGCGCGTCTCTGCGCTCTCTTTCGAGCTGCATCCATCATGTCATGCACCTTCTTCTCCGACCTTCGCGCCTCGTGCCACATCTTCAAATTGATTTTTGTGATTTTAATTCAAGTAATTGAGGAAGAACACCAAACCCTAACCCTAACTAATTTAATTGTGTTTGTTAGATACGAGTATATCTCTGAGTTGGAGAATGTGTCTCACCTTCCTCTGTCGGTTAAAAATAAATAAACAAAAATAAGTCAAATTTAACAAAAATAACTCAACCTTTGTATATGTATAAATGACTCAACTTTTTAACTTAAAAAATAATAATCCAACCTTTTTATTTTTGTCACAAAAATATCCCAAAATATCATAATTTCCTTAGTTATAAATGGAAAATTAATTAATAAAACAAATGGAAAATTAATTAATAAATTAAAAACTATGATTTTTTTCATATGATTTTTTTATAAATGATTAAAGTATGATTAAAAATAATTACTTTTGAAACTTGCAATAATTACTTAGTTATAAATGATTTTTTTATAAATGATTAAAGTATGATTAAAAATAATTACTTTTTGAAACTTGCAATAATCATAACCAACTTTATATAAAGATTTATGAAACTATTTTACAAAATATCATTTCTCAATATTAGGTAGAAATTAGTTTAGGTGACATTTTGGGATATTTTTGTGACAAAAATACAAATGTTGGATTATTATTGTTTAAGTTAAAAGGTTGGGTTATTTCTGAAAGACATATCAAAGGTTGGGTTATTTTTGTTAAATTTGCCTAAAAATAAAATAACAAAATGTTATGTACTCTGACTCGTTCAAGCAATTATGGTATGAAGTATGGGTTTGGAATGACTTATACCCATACCTTGTGTGTGGTTGGGAATTTTTGTATTTTGATACTCATACCTCAAACCCATGAGGTATGGGTTTTGGAAACTCGTGGGGGAGGTGCGTATCACTCATTCCAAACCCTTAGGAAACAAAAAAAAAAAATTGAGAACAATATACATACCTATTGCCGTCACTTTGCTTGTCACTTTTGCTTGAGCATTTTTCAACCATTCTTTACCATTAGTCAAGGTAATTTTGATTTTTTTAAAATTTTAATTATTATAAAATGATAATATGCTATGTTCTGCATATTGCTTTTTGGATAATCATCATTATTCTAGCGTCGAAATTTCGATTACCTCTCCGTATTATTAAGAACATGAACTTAAATTACATGTGGGTAATTTTTTGTTGTATTTTCTTATTTTTGATAAGTTCATGTATATTTTATTATGTATATGCTCACTGATATAGAGTGTAACAATGGATTGGGATGACTAGATCACAGATTGCCTTCTTTATACTTACGTCTTAATATGTTCCCAACATGCAATCTTGTTGTTAGTGTAGGCGTAACTCGGCTTTGTTGTTGTTTGGAACTATGGATAGATATAATGGTGGTGTTAGTTTGCCAAAGTGATCGAAGTTTGCACTTGAATCATTGTTATAAGAGTGGTTATATTATTTTTAACACTAATCTATGATCTGATAACTAATGTTGGTAATAATTTGTCAATATATAATTATACACAGATATGGATGAACATGGACTATCCTTTATAAGGAAGACCGGGAGGAGACAAAGTGACTTACTTATAACCTAGGTAGCACCAAAACGGACACGGACACGGACACGACACAGACACGTGATACGGCATCCCCTGAAATTTAGGACACGGGACACGCTATTTAAATTTAATAAAAAAAATATTTTCTGGTTATAAATAACGTATGATTTTATTATTGTAATGTATTTGATTCTAAATTTAGTGTATTTGATACTAAATTTAGGTAACTGAAGGTAAAATTCGACCTTAACTATAACTAATTCTAATTTCGCACCCAAACAAATCTTTTAATCAATCTTTTTTGAGAATTTATTCCTCGTGTAAACTATAACATGTTTAGGCGTGTGTCCGACGAGTGTCGGGTGTCCGAGTGTCCGACACGGTGTCGGACACGGGACGGCTAGTTAGGAGGAGTGTCCGTGCTACCTAGCTTATAACTTTATTGGTTACTAGATTTCATGCTCGTGCGTTGCACGGTAACTAAATAGTGTTACCTCTTAATTGAGCTTATAGAAAAATGAAAATTCTTGTATTTGGAAAAGGTAATATTGTAATCGACCGTAAAGTAACTAATGATTTTGAAAATAAGTACAATGACTTTGTGATTTAATTTCAATTAGTCTCTTTCCATTGTTTCCTCTTGTTTGTAGTTAGGTAACATATATAAATATGACATAACTAAAGGTAAATCAAATATTGAAATGGATAGAATTTTAATACCAAAGAATTTCAATAGGACTATAATTTGTGTAATTGTAGTTTTTGTATCGTTTCTAATTGACTAGCTTTTGAACCCGTGCCCGCACGGGAGATCTTCAAATCTGCATTATGAATAATATTTATATAAAATTGTTCATTTACGTGTCAATAATCAAGTACAATCAAATAATCATTTGTATATCAAGCATCATATTATAAAAAAAAATATTTATATCATAACTGAACTGAATCGTCCTGAACTAAACTGAACATAACTTCTAAGAACTGGTATTAAGTCCAAAAGAAGAGGGTCTAAGTGACCGTTATGCCCCTTCTAATTCCTTAAGCCTACATACTCTAACGTCGACTCCTCAGGGACCCGAATCAGATTCTCTTCTCTTCCAACTTTCTCAACATACCCCTTACAATGATCGGCCAACTTTCAACACCAACACGAGCGTGACCCACTACTGACCATCTAGTCATGACCAATGTCCACCACCCACCAGTCACCCGTCACGACTCGTGACCCATCATTTACTGCTAATCACGTATAACTCCCACAAGTCCACAACTCAACTCTCTAATGTTAACCCAATCCGAGAGGTAACCCAGCATTAACTCAAAATATCCCGACATATACGAAAAGTCAAGTTGATAAAAACTAAAATAAACCGACATTAAGAATAACTAACTTTTATATAATAAAATTAACTAACCTAGTAACTTCCCTGAATAATGACTGTAAGTCCATAAATCAACATAAACCGGTAAACCATTCGGAAAAAATCGACCGATATAATGAATTGATTTGTCACACCAAGCAAACCGGATCCAAGCCCGAGAAATTATCATAATTAAGCAGCCAACAAATGAGCTTGATAATGATCCGACCCGACAATGACCTGTCCTAACTAAAGTCCGACCCGAAAAATATATAAATGACCCAACCTGACCTAAACCCGAGCTAAGAATTAACCCGACTAACCCAACCCCGAACATAGTTAGGATCAATATGATTAGAAATGACGCCACTCGACCAGAGCCGACCCAAACGACCAGATTGCCACCTTATGTACATTATCGCCCATTCACACATAAAAAAAATGTGAGGTCGTACCATGGTAAACTGTTACGGAGTACTCCCTTCGTCCCGGTTATTTGTTAGCCTACTCTATTTTTAGTGTCTTAGTCAATTGTTTGGCTTTCTATTTTAGGAATGCCTTTGATGGACAATTGGTCCTCCACACTCAATAATTTGGTCAACTTGTCATCTAAGAATTGACCTCTCCTTTTTTACTTGGTCTCGGTACCAAAATCAAAGGTAAATAAATGACCAAGACGGAGGGAGTAGTTACTTACGTGCTTAGGTGAATTGCACACTATTAATCTGTTATGGTGTCATTAATAATGGCAAAGCCAACAAATTTTAGCATTTGTTTTACTCATGTCTTCCCACTAATTTCTTTCTTATCTCCTATCGTTTCTTTCAATTATGGACAAAAGGATATCAATTAAGAATCAATTCAATTATGGACAAAAGGATATCAATTAAGAATCAAACAGACAATAATTTAGCTGAAATTTGACGGATCTTAATATATAGGTTAGTAAAAAGGAATGCAATTCTTTCACACTAACTGAATGAATAATATATTATCGCGTTAGAAAAAATGATACTCCCTCAGTCCTCAGTACTGGTCATTTGTTTACCTATTTTATTTTGGGTGTCTCGGTTTATTGATTACCATTCTATTTTAGGAATGTCTTTGATTGGTAACTTGATATTCCAAACTCAATTTGATCCACTTATCACCCAATAACTGGTCCATTCCTTTATCTTTGGTCTTTGTGCCAAAAAAAAAGGTAAATAAATGACCGGAACAGAGGGAGTATTTTGCTATGTTTTACTATGTCCTTTTTTTTACAATATTAAATTATGTGACGAAAATTTGAATAATGGGGAGAAGACATACAAATATAATATTGATGTAGATTATATCATTAGTTAATTCGCGTGTTACAAACGACAATCAAATAGGATCAGATGACTCGTATATTTCTTTCTAATGTACTTGTAGACGTACTTATTAGAGATGGTAGATCAGCAGAATCAAAGGAAACAACAAATATTTTGTAATAAATAGAAAAGTACATCTTATAACACTGTATGAACACAAATTTATGTATACGGACAGTTTTACACATGAATTTATTATAAATTGGATATTTAAGTGATCACTTTGACTTATTAATAAACATCTAAAATGTTATGATAATAGTATATTAGTACATTGAACATATCTACAAACACACAAATTAGTAAAGTAATTGAAGACGCGAAAATATTTAGTAAAAAGCAATCTTTTGAAGACGGCTTGTCAAACAATGTTAAAAGGGCAATTCATGGACTATACAACCAGTTGTATATGTTGTACGGTGTAGAATCTGAGCTTTGTGATAAAGTATCCGAGCTTTATGTTAAAGAATATGAGCTTTATTAGAAAATATTGAACTCATCCATTTACACATTAAAAACATGAATTTTGAATTAGCTCAGAAAGAATACATATAAGCTCGAATTCTTATACCTTGGTTGTACAATGCTTATGGTACAACTGGATGTATAATCTGAAGACATTTACGAATAATAATAATAATAACACCAACAATAAACTACGTATAATTATATTATTACTTTAAAATGTACATAAACAACTTATCAATGTTAATTGTCGAACCACTTTTCTCCCTTGTGACCTTGCCCCTTGGTACTCTCTTTGATCTTATTTGATTGAGAACACTGATGCCTCCTCACCCGGCCTTGAAGGTCATCACTGTTAATATTAGAAGTGGTGGTGAGATACATTAGTTATAAATCAACAATCTTAAAATAAATGTGAAAAATTTGAGCAAATAATAGAGACTAATAATATGAATTAATGCAGTCTTCAAATTTTTTGATTAGTCTATTGCCAATAGTGGCATATATTGCACACTATTCTGATTTTCATGAAATTATGCAACAATAGAAGAATACCTCTTCATTAATTAATACGGAGTACTCCGTATCATCTTAATTGAAAATATAACTTTTCTTAACAATGCAGATCATACCGCTCCCAATTACATCAACTTCGCCAAACACAAATAAAGAGGCATCATAGGAGGCATTGTCTATCGTCTATCCTATATCTTCTGATCTGAACATAAAAGATAAAGAGGAGACTTAAATATACAATTAGTTAAAGGCAAATGAATTTACTATGTGAAAACTAAAAAATGATCAATAAAAATACAATTACTCTAGTTACCACCATAATTTGGAACGAAATCCAAAACAAACCATGTGAAATTGCGTACTATGGTGTTGAAATATAGAAATCTTCAAACCAAAGACGATATAAATGTAATTGTGCGTAAACAAAAAAAAATCATGCTGTATTATGAGCAAGCAAAGGAAGAAGATATGGTGAATGGTTGGTGACTATTTCTTACTTGTCCGCAAGATCGCACAACAACTACAACTTCTTTTGTTTGATCTTTCAATTTTAACCCTTTATTTATCATGATTTATGAATAATGACATCATACATATACCTAATTATGAAAATTTAGAATCTGTTATATATGGAATATTAGGGTAGATGGTTGAACAAATAAGATTATTTCCGTTTTCGTTGCAAATTTTGTGGAGCATATCAAGGGGTAGCTGGCATTTGGTTTGTTATGCTATAATAATTATAATTATAATTATAATTATGGAAGTCAATATAATTTACATTTACATTTAAACTTGATTGGTTGATTGACATTTTAAATTAGGATAGAATCGCATGCTATACTCCGTCATGTTAATTTAGGCAAAGATATCATATCATATAATAAATAATAATAATCTCACTAAAAAAATGATGCAGTTGTTTAAATGTGGGGAAAACAGATTTACTAACCTTAATTAGATGACTGTTGAATTTTTTTTTAAAAATAAAGAGTGACACGTGGCGTTTGAAGGAGTTGTGACACATGGCGTATGATGGGTGGCCGGTTATTGTTTTAATATAATATATGATAGGCTCTTACTTAAGAGAACCTAAAGTCCTAAATGCACCAATAAACACCAATGTCAAAACCTCAAATAAAGGCAAATAAAATTGTTACGAAGCATATCTATCATTCAAATAAAATATATATTCAAAAAAGACTTTTTTTTGTACTTACTTTCCCTCTCAAATATCCAGGAATTGGCCTAATTCTAACAACGCACCATACCCAAAATTGACATATCTTACCCCAATTCTTGCAAACCCGTTTCATGATTTAAAAACTGCACTAAAAATTCATAATGAATTGTAGGGCCTGTGAATTAATTCACTTAAAAGAGTGTAAAATACTTACCTAACCTAGGAAGATTTTTATAAAATTCTACATTGCATGGTTTATAAGGCTATAATGATAATTTCTTATAATCTACATCATGCTTTGATAGTTTTGTGGGATATAAAGAATACAATAAACCCACGTACATGTATAAAACTTCCCTCTGGATAAATTAAATTACTCATTGGTAACGATAAATAATTAAATTACAAAAACAACTCACTCTAAGTCTATTCTATAATATATAACTTATGTAAATTATATTCAGCTAATTATTATTACTAACGTAAAAAAGCTTATAAACTAATAATCAAATATCATAGAAATAATATGTAGAAATCTAAAAGACAAATGAACCCAAAATAATATCTTCACAATATTGAGCCTAATCACCATGTATTGGATATTTGTAGCAATATTCGAGACAATGAATATCCTGGTCGAATAAATTTGTCCGAAGCTTCCTACAAATATAACGAAAAAGAAAGCAATATTCAGATTTACGATCAATATGATGGCGTTAATTCATAAGTAAAATAAAGCCTTAGGAATATAAATTCGCCTTTATTGACGGAGGGCTAATAAATGCATTACATGCAGTTAATATGGGTCGGATCTTCTTTGAAGATGTTAACTTGTGACGGTATTAGTTCAATTATTTTAAATATTATTACTCAAAAACAAAAGTTTACTCTATACATGTAAACTTTTTTTTTACCATGAGAAGTAATAAATTTATAATAACCTCTACTGATCTTCAATCAAAAACAATTATATACCTATAATATCTACAAAAAAACATGGTACATTAGAAAGTCATTGGTATAAGACATAAAAAGTGTAGTACATATTTCCAAAACATAAACCATGCATTTCAAGAAGGAACCTTGAAACCATCTGATTATGCCGCATTGATTATCAAGACTATGAGGAGAATGATCCCGAAGATCACCAACAGCAACCAGGCATGCATACAACAATAAATAATAATTAGAGCTACGCTAAGAGATGACAGATTAAGCTATATACTCCGTATATGCTAGTTTGCATATGCAACATGATAATTATCCACTAAATGACAAGTTTTCGTTAAAAATTCAATTCAAAGCATTAGTATATGTGCAAAGCATGTACGAAAAACGTAACGAAGAAGAAAGAAAACTAATTTAGATCTATATGATAAAGGTAGACATCATTTTTTTTTTACCGCGGTAGACATCATTAAGGAGTCCTATTTATAAGTATAGGTAAGTGTTTGACAATTAATAACTTCTTATCTTTAATCGAATAGATCTCAACAATTTAATAAATTTGTAACTATATGTAACTCCGTCACATTAATTAGATAGGATTTGTTAAATATTTGATAAATAAATATGCAAATTATTAGTTGTTATTTTATTTTATTATTTTTTATTTTTTATTTTTTTGGTGTTTAAGAAAAGTTGAAGTCTCTCAGAGTGTCTGAAAAAAGCCTCTTTTATATATATATACATTGATTATAAATATAATAATTAGTACGTACTTAGTATTACGTACTATACGTCTATCTTTATGTAGAGTACACCGAAATAGAGATAAGAAACTTCATAGATTGTATAATTTAAATGCTTTGATTCGAGATAGTGATACTGCTTGTAGGAGTGAACTATGTATGAATAGACAAACATTTAGTGTACTATGTGAGATGGTTAGAGAAATTGGTGGATTGAGAGGTACTTGAAATATGAGTGTGGAAGAAATTGTAGCTATGTTCCTGTATACATTAGCTCACCATAAAAAAATTAGGTCGATCGGGACATATTTCCACCGAAGTAGTGAAAGTGTGAGTAGACAGTTCAATTTGTGTCTCCTTGCGGTTCTAAAGTTGCATCATCATTTACTAAAAAAGCCAACTCCAATACCAAAGGACTTCGAGAACAATTGATGGAAATGTTTCAAGGTAATTTATAAATTGACTCATCAATTAATAACATTATTTTTATACGTATAAGTAAATAATATTTTTTATATGGATATTATAGAATTGTTTAGGAGCCTTAGATGGTACATTTGTAAGAGTTCATGTGGCAAATGAGGAGAGGGGGCGGTATCAAACAAGAAAAGGCAACCTTGCAATGAACGTCTTAGGAGTATGTACACCAAAGTTGGAATTTGTGTTTATTGTCTTAGGAGTATGTACACCAAAGATGGAATTTATGTTTATCTTGCCTGGTTGGGAAGGTTCTGCTCATGATGGCCGTGTATTAAGGGATGCAATTTCCAGACCTAATGGTTTAAAGATACCTAAAGGTAATTAAAATGATGATAATAGCTAATAAAACTTTAAATATTAATTGACTTTATTTCAATTAATACTAAACTTCTTTCACTGTATTTCAAGGTTGTTATTATTTGGTAGATGCTGGATACACTAATTGTGAGGGATTTTTAGCACCATATAGAGGACATCGCTATCATTTAAAAGAATGGGGGGATCGTCAACCTGTAAGTGCGAAGGAGTATTTCAATATGAAACATTCCAAAGCAAGGAATGTAATTGAAAGATGTTTTGGTTTATTAAAAAGAAGGTGGGGAATCTTAAGAAGTCCGTCATTTTTTCCAATTCGCACCCAAGGTCGTATAGTTACAGCATGTGCTTTTATACATAATTTAATTCGAAAGTACATGCCAACTGATCTCGAGGTTGAGGTTAATGAGAATTCGGATGAAAGCGGCAGCGAAAGCGATGAAAATGATGAAAGTGATGAAGAAGATGAATGCATAACTCATGTTTTGTTGTCAAATGCTTGGACAAATTTTAGGAATAACTTAGCTCAAACATTGTTTAATGCATGGAGGGCTACTTAGGAAAACATGACATGTTCAACAATTAGTTTTGTTATTCATATTTTTAGTTTTAAGTTTTTAGTTTTTTGTTGAACAATTTTGCTTTCCTAATTTAATTGTTGTTTGGTTTTAAATTTTGAAATTTATTATTGTTAACTTGGTTGCATTGAGGACCTTTGTATTAACGTTTGCTTTGATATTATGTGCTATTTTGCTATTGATTAGGATAGATACGAACACTCAAACATATGTTGGTGGAAGGGGAAAGAATAAGCGTTTTTGGAGAGAAGAGGAAAAAGAAGGTTTAATTGATTGTTTGTTGGAGTTGAGTGGTGACCAACAATGGAAAGGAGAAGGAGGGTTCAAAAATGGCTACTTAAATCAACTAGAATCTTATCTTTATTAATTCAGAAGACAATACTCAATCCAGGACGTGCCACGTCATTAATACAACTTTTTTTTTAATTCATGTTATGGTGAGACCCGTTAGTGTGAAAACTATTTATTTCTTTAGAATTCCGCCAATACAAACATGCGACAAATTCCAGCTTAGAACAAATACTATGAAATAATACATGGAATAATTTTATACATTCCGAATAAATGAAATTAATGGCATATAAGCGGTATGAATTACAAATCGGAATAAATGAAACTAATTACAAATTATAGAATTTACATAATTTTACAAAAAAAATTGAATAACAATAAAATTACATAATTACGAGAAAGATTTATATTTAATTACGGGATTGAATTACATATAATGCGAATAAATTACAGGCATAATTTTTTAAAACTAGATAGTACGATATATTAAAAAAAAAATCATGACGGAGTATTTACTTACGATTAAAAACTCGGCAACTTAACTACTAGCCACAAGACACCGAAAATGGTAGGTGACACTGACAATGATAGGCTACCAAATAAATTTACTCTTCAACAAACGTCGAGAATGTTCATTTCCAGTTAGATCACTGATTTACATTAAGCATGTAGATCCCTGATATAGAACTATTAGATAATTACAATAGAAATGTAAAAATAAAATATTTATCAAAAAACATTCATACCGTCCTAAATACATCCCGTGCAATTTTACACGGGTTTAAAACTAGTTAATGTTAAACACCAAGTTTCCAGGTTGTGGTTTGAAAGATATTCCTCATATTGAATCAAAGTACAAGTGGTTTAAAGATAAGTATGCAGTTGTTTTTGAAATGGTGAGCAGAACATCAGGCTTTCAATGGGATGACCAAACTAAAATGATTAAATGTGAGAGACAAGCTTACGAGGACTTTTGCAAGGTAATTGTCACTCTTGATTAATAGAGTACACTTTCTCTAAATCGTTAAATTTCTTACGTTTTATATATTAAATCCAGAAACCAAGGGACTACAATACTATATATATTAAATCCATAAACCAATGGACTTCAATGTAATTAAAGAAAGTTACACAAATTAATTATACTATATAGCTTTAAATCAATAGCATCGTGTGATGAGCCTGATGAAGGATCTCAATGTAAATATTATATAGTTTGGGTTAAAATTAAATTATATAGAAGCTTAGTAATTTTCCTAAACATGGTTAATTTACTTAAAATAAAATAATTAATTAAGATGGTCAATTTCCTTAAAATAAAATAATTAATTAAGATGGTCAATTTCAAGGAGACTAAAAGAAAGAAGATGCCTGGTAATTTTTCTAAATATTTATAGAAGACTAGAAGATGGTCAATTTTCTTAAAATAAAATAATTAATTAGTATAAACATGCACACTTATGGTATTAATTATTATCATCATAAAATTATATATTAAATTTAAAATCTATGAAATTTTATTAAACTTTATAGATTATTAGATGTATAGATATGTTAATTATTTAACATACAAAAATATAATAAGTAGGTTATAAATAATTCAAGTTAGATTCCATAATATATAATATTGCATAATTCTTTCGATTTGATTTAATGCATATATGTAATATATTTATATAAATATATAATCCTCTTAAAATTGCATGCCTAAGTAGTAAAAGTAATTTCGCCAGTAAAGAAAAGAATTGTAGTAACATTGGATATAGTTATATGATAGTAATCATTCATTTAAATAGTAAAAGTAACAATATTATCAACGAGATTAGTGAGAGTGGTAGAAACAACAACGGGAGTAGTGAAATCATCAATATTAATGCGGCAATAGTGAAAGTAACAATAATTACTAAGGAGTAGTGAAATTATCAATATTAATGCTAAGAGAGTGACAAGAACAATAATTACTACGGGAGTAGTGAAAGTAACAATGATTACGGGCAAGTAGTGAAATGTTATTACTATTTTTTCATTAATAAGAGTAAAATATTAATAGCGATAGTCGTGAATTTGTCTCAAAATTTATTTCATCGTACTTTTAGGATATGTTATAAAAAATATATTAATGATAAATTTATGGGTTATGCAACTTTAAGTAATTTTATTTAATGAAAAAAAAAATTAATGGTAAGTAGAGGTAGCCCGGGCGAAGCCGGGCACCAATACTAGTAAGTCTCTGTTTGGTAAAACTAATTGAAAAGTTAGCTGAAACCCGAAAAGATAGCTCAAAATTGAAAAGATAACTGAAACCTGAAAAAGTAACTGATAAGGTAGCTGAAAATTAGGAACTGGTAAGGTAGCTAATTATATAGAAAAAATATTTGGCAAACTAATTGTAAATGTAACTGATTTTGTTGAAATGCCGTAAAAGGATATGATAATTTTTTAATAATATAGATTTAAGGGGCAAAAAAGTAAAATAAAAGCAAATCAGGTACCTGAAATCTCAAATGCTACTCTAGGTAACATTTCATTTCAAGTAGCTTATTTGGTTAAATAAGCTACTTGTCAAACGCTTACGAAAAAATAAGGTACCTGAAATTTCGGTCAAATAAGCTACTTTGACCAAATCAGGTATCTGAAATATCTTGCTAAACAGAGCCTAAGCCCATAACTCTTGACTAGCAGTTCAAAAAATATAAATTGTTATATCATCATTTTCGGGACTTGTACCCCGGAACTCTAGTCAGTCAAAGTTTATTCCGTCAAAAATTTTGACTGATCATAATTTCCACTATGAATTCACCACTTTGTATGTCTTTGCCCGTGTAAGAGGTCTCTACATTCAGGGAAAAAATCAAGATGTTTTTTTCAAATTCTAAAAAATGAAAATGAGCACGTTTTTTTCAAACCAAAGATCTCGTAGAGGCGTACAATTTGAAAAAAAAAGGAGAGAGAGAGAAAAAGAAATTTACCATTTTTTGAAGTTGTAGCCAAGGGTTATTACTAGTCAACGGTTTTTTCTAAAAAAAGACGGGTACAAGTAAGAAATTCCCTAAAAAAATTAATACTTCCTCCTATTCATTATAATCTTACCTTTGTTTGTGGGCACGAGTATTAAGGCGATGAATAAAATAGGAGTAAAAGAGTTGGATGAGGTTTGGTGATAGGAGAGAGGAATGAATAATTGTGAGTTAAATAAGGAATTGTTGGGCGAAAACATTAAGGAAAGTAATAAAATGAGTAAAAGAATTGAGTGGAGCTTTGTAATAGGAGAGAGATGAATAAAATAAAAGTAAAAGTTTTCAAAATTAGAAAGAGGAAGAAAACTTGAATAATCCGTTTTACGAAATAGGGAATATTATAGTGAATAGGAGGGAGTATTAAATTATCACTACTACAGATACAGGCTATAACAACGGGTAAAAACCGTTGTAAAAACAAAAAGCGGACGTTGTTAAAGCGGCCGTTGTAAAAGGTATTTACAACGGTTAGGTTATTTACTAAAACCGTTGTGGAAATTATTCACAACGGTTAAAAGCCGTTGTTGTTGCGAGTAAGTCTTTGTGGAAAGTTTGTCAAAATTTTGGTGGGAATAATATAACAATGGTTATCATATAAAAACCCGTTGTTGTATCTTTCCCACCAAAATAGTGACGACTTTTGACAACGGGTATAAGTCACATAACCGTTGTTGAAATTGTTAGTAACAACGGTTTTTCATTTAAAACCTGTTGTTGAATATTATGCGCATGTATTTGTGAAAGGTATTTACAACGGTTCTTATTTTCAAACCTGTTGTTGAATATTATGGCGAGTATTTGTGAAAGGTATTTACAACGGTTTTTGTTTTAGTAACCGTTTTTATTACAAACTCCTAATTTTTTTAGAAATTAAATTTGTTTCATGCCATTCAAAATCCTGCATATATCAGCAGCAACATATATCAGCACCAACATAAATCACAGCTGGGTTCATCAGAACTCAATAGATTCAATTCAACCACAACAGCAACATCATATATACTTACAAGGAGTTAACTTTACACGAACTAAGATCATTCCCTAACTTCAACAAAAAATTTACTAAGCTGATCTAAGCTCTGAGTATCATGCATTTAGTCTTCAGCATTGCTATGTTCTAAGACGCATTTGCCCAACATGTCCCTTACCTCGTCTATTTGGTGCCATTTGTACTGCTGAAGTTCTTGTGGCGCGCTGATTACATACTGCGGAAAAAACAAAGACAAAACATTATTGTAACAACATACATCATTCAACATAGCAACATCATGTATAGCAGCAAACAAGACAACATCAGCTCTAATTTTAAAAAAAGTAATAAACACATTATTAAATTACTAACCTTTTCTGGAATAAGGATATATCTTCTCATAATAATCTCCAACATGAACCGACAAACGTAGTATCCATATTGTATGCTATCCAGCTGGAGAGGGACCTATTATTACATAAAAAACGAAGAGACGAGAGAAGACCCACATTAGAATCTTGCACTTTAGGTATTGTATTATTATTAAAGACAAATTTTTGCACTTAAGATATTGTATTTGAGCACGTACCCCTGTTATCGTAATAAAAGTAGGACCATCATCAAAATCTTTCGTGGGTTGATCCTGCTCGTTAGCTCTTTTCTTCTCAAAGGCCCTTTTTTTTTTAAAAAAAAAAATAGGCAGAAACTCATATTTTTGGGGCAAAAATGAGCTTTTTGTTATAAATAAAAATTGAAACTTAATATTATTATAAATAAATCAGTATTATAAACTTAATAATCAAGCCCTTAAAAGTCTCGCTTGGTTGTCTATGCAAAGAGTCCAACCAAAAAACTTTCTTCTTCGTCGGCATGATGGCTGCTAGCACCCAATGACTCCTACATCAAGAGACATCATCATTATTAACAAGTACATATATTAGTTATGAAAATGCAATTGTAGGGGGAAACGTAATATTAATTTGTTTATTACCCGTTTTCATTATAAGGGGCAAAAACCAGCTTCTTGGTTGTCGCCAATTGCTGAGCAATATAATATACCCGATCTTCGAACGAAAAAATCGTGATATGCATAGATAAAACATAGGGGCACAGGAATCCGTATTGATCAAATGGAATCTTGTTCTCGGGGATCACTCTCAATTTCAATATCCTACATTATTATGGTATTAATTCCGGTATTTAAAACACTATCTAGTAGTCAGAATATTAGAATATGAAATGATTTATTAAGAAACTTACTTCATCCAAACACATAGGTGTTGGACATCAATCTCGTCTAGGCCAGCCCAAATGGCTAGCATCTCCCATGACAGAATTGCTTCGCGCTCAACCCCTAAAATATGCTCCTCGAGCGGAATAATTATCAATTGCTCGTTTGCTATGCGATTGCTAGCCTCCGAATACAGTTTCCTCATCGTCACCGTTCTTACTTTTAGAATGAAATCCTTCCCAGAATATTTTGTGGAGTTTATACTCCTAACATCTTTCAGTGCGGGGAAATAATGGTTCTCTAATTTTATGCTACTACCACCAGCCTACACATGTAGATAATTAAAATAATAAAAAATCCAAAGGTAACATATCCTAGCTAGCTAGTTGGAGTAATAAAAATAAAAGAGTACTTAACTAAATACCTCATCAACCCGCTCTTTCAATGATGAGGCAAAGTAGTAAAGCGGTATGATTTGGGGATTTAGGCTTATCCGTATTTTTTGTCCCCTACACAAAATTTCCATGCTTTTTAGAAATACAGAAAAAATATAAACAAAGGGAGGTTTTTAAAAAAATGGAGAAGTTAATTAAATACCTCATCAAGTTGTTGTTTCGACGAGGTAGTTGGCATATCTGGGGACTTAGGCTTATCCGCCTTAGCCGACTTTTTTGTTCCCTACAAAAAATTTCCATACTTTTTAGAAATACAGAAAAAATATAAATAAATGGAGGTTTTTAAAAAAATGGAGAAGTTAATTAAATACCTCATCAACTTGTTGTTTCGACGAGGTAGTTGGCATGTTTGGGGACTTAGGCTTATCCGCCTTAGCCGGCTTTTTTGTTCCCTACAAAAAAATTCCATGCTTTTTAGAAATACAGAAAAAATATAAATAAAGGGAGGTTTTTAAAAAAATGGAGAAGTTAATTAAATACCTCATCAAGTTGTTGTCTCGACGAGGTAGTTGGCATGTCTGGGGACTTAGACTTATCCGCCTTAGTCAGCTTTTTTGTTCCCTACAAAAAAAAATAACATATAAATTTAACATATAAAAACATTTAACATATAAAAATTTAACATATAAAAGTATTTTTTCTAACCCCAACTGCTTTCGGTTGAGGCGGAGACGAACGAGCCAGGAAGATGTGAGATTCAGGCCATTGGATGAAACTTCCAACCGCATCTGCCAGAATGGTAATGTCGTCACGAACTGGGACGGGCAGTTGAAATTTTTCATGGCCTTGAAAGACTTCAGTTATCTCCACTTTTCTATGATTCGGCAAAAGTTTTTCGACATGAATAACCAATAAAGTTTCCGCTGATTTGGTGGACACTTCTACGAGAGCCCGGCCAACACGCACAATTGGTTTCTCGGATTTAGGGTCAGCAAGAATAACTACCCTCCTGTTTACGGCCTGAAGAATACACATACATTATATATTATATCCCAAAATTTAATAGAATTCATATAAATTTAACTAATTAAAGACTTCATGCATACCTTGCCGAAAACTGTGAACTTACTTGAAGGGGATGTATGCTGCTGTTTTCCATCCGCCGTCTTCTCAAGTTGCATCTCCTTTTCAGATCATGTATTGCCAAGGTAGTAGTGCTCTCGGCCTCTTGACCAATCTGTTGTACCTTACCCCCTTTAATGATATCCTCCATCATCTTCAATTCTTCTTCGGAAGGCTTGCCTCCAGCATTCATCTTTAGTAGTACGGATGCCAATAACTGAACCTGCATGCCAAGAATGTAATGTTTCAGCAATTTGTATCCCAACAATAACATGTGAACTTAAATGAAAATAATAGAATAAATGGTACCATGTCAGCCTTCTCAGCCTTAGTCTTCCTTTTTTTTTTTTTTTTTTTTTTTTTTTTTTTTTTTTTCGCTTGTCCCATAATATTTCGTGACTCCAACCTGTAACGGGACGCCCCTCAATCGACCTGGATGTTCGGGTCGGCCGATCGCTCTAGCAAGAACGTTATCACGACCATTGGGAGTGAATTTCCCTTCTTCTACCTCCTTCAATACCTTGTCCTATAATATATTAAATAAACTTCAAATTATATTTGTGACTAAAATAATAAAGTTAGTAATGAACTCGTCTTAATAAAATAATGCTTACTATGTTGGCCAACACTTCCTCATCATATTTGTCACGCGACTGGGATCCTTTAGGCGTGTGCCCTTCTTTATAAGTTACATGCCGATCCAAGTCGGTCACTCCCATTGCCACCTACACATTAACATGGTAACAGTTATACATGTAAATGTGTATCAAGTCCAAGTGTGATTAAAAAAATCAAATAAACAGGGGAATGCATGCTACTTACGAGGTTGTCTTCTATCAATCTGTAACCGCCTCGAGAACCATACCATTTCCCCTTCTTGCATGAAATGTTAGCACGATTTCTTCTGCTAACGGCCTCTCTTCTGTGGTGCCAACTCTAGCCTAATACCCATCATTTTCATATCTTCCCTAGCTGCGGCGTTATCCTTTATTTTACCGGGAACATTCATAAGGGTATTGATAATATTATCACAGATATTTTTCTCAATGTGCATGTAATCGAGGCAATGTCTGACCTCCAGGTCAGGCCAATATGGAAGTTTATCAAAAAATATGGATATTTTCTTATACCCACGAGTAGACAATTTAGAGCCGCTCTTCTTCGCATAATATATCTCAGTATGCTTTAATTTCTGATAAACTTCATGCCCACTCAAAATTATAGGAGGTTGACGAAGTTCTTGTCTTCCATTGAATGCTTTCTGCATCTTGCGATAACAATGGTCATGATACAATAACCTCCTATTTCCCATATACACATACTTACGAGAAGACTTCAAGTATTCAGACTCGATATCCTCCCCACACAATGGACAAGCCTCTTTCCCATGAACTGTGTGCCCATAAAGGTCGCCATAAGCCGGATAGTCAGATATTGTACACAATAACATCGATCTCAAATTGAAAGTTTCGTTCTTATATGCATCAAATACTTCTATCCCACTATCCCACAACATTCGCAAATCATCTAGAAGAGGTTCCAAATAGACATCTATATCATTTCCAGGTTGTTTAGAGCCGGAAATTAACAACGACAACATCAAATACTTTTTTTTCATGCACACATATGGAGGTAAGCTATAAATAGACCACACTACTAGCCAAGTACTATGTTGGCTACTCATGTTTCTGTGTAGGTTCATTCCATCAGTGGACAGCGCTAGACGTAAGTTTCTAGGTTCATTGCCGAACTCAGGATACTTAGCGTCGAACGATTTCCATTGCATACCATAATCTGCCGGGTGGCTTAGCTTTCCATCATTTGTTCTTCCTGTTTCATGCCAAGTTAACATTTTTGAATCACCGGGATTCGCATAAATCCTTATGAATCTTGGTATCACTGGAAAATACCACAACACCTTAGCCGGGATCCCTTCCTTATCCTTATAACGCCACTCCAAACATTTAGGGCAATTGGTTAAGTTTTGATATAATTTCCGATACAATATGTAATCATTTGGACATGCATGTATTTTCTCATATTTCATACCCACTCCTCTTATTAGGCTTTTCGCCTCATATGTCTTAACAGGTAGAACATTACCATCTGGAAGCAACTCCTTTATCAAGGCTAAAAAACTAGTGAAACACGTGTCACTCACCCCATTTGCCCCCTTTATATTATACAACTTCACCACAGCCGACATTTTTGTGAACTTACAACCAGGATACAGAGGTGCTTCAGACTCACACAACTTCTCATACATGTTGTTAAGGTCATCCCAATTAATATGTCATCACCTACATCTTCAAAAGCATTCGACTCATCATCATTCTCTTCATTATCTATAGACCCAACATTCAACTTCTCTGCTTCCAACTCTTCCAACTCAAAAAACTCGGCAAACTCAGGATCATCAGTTAGCCTTTCGTATACATCAACATCATCTTCTTCAAAGCTATTCTCGTCCTCTAATGGTTCCCCATGAAAAATCCAATGTGTATAGGATCGACTAAATCTCCACTTTTCTAGGTGTATTTTAACGTCCGGAAATGCCATATACCTAATATTACCACATCTTTCACAAGGACATGTAATACTAGAAGAACCTTTCAAATTGTTCGAAACGACTTCATAAAATTCAGCTAAACCATCCTTATAGTTGGGGTCACTCATATTTGCATCAATCATCCAAGTTCGAGTCATTTTTCTACATTTGTAATATATAGGCAACTAATTCAGAAAATCCAATAATAGGCAAACAAACAAACGAAATTCAGGAAATCAATTAAGCTAAATTATCAACAAATCTTAATAAGAAATAGTTAATAAGCTAAGAAACATATATACCTGATTGATAAACACGATGAGGGAGAGAAGACGGTGACAACAGTGACGGAGATGAAGACAGAGAGAGACGATCAAGGAGGAATGGAGGATGATATTTGTGTATAGTAGCAGTATTATCTTGTGTTTGTGTTTTGTAGCGTATAACAGAATAAAGCAATCTGTTGTTCTTAAGATTTTCATAACATTAATAACAATGGTTATTTAGTCTACAACCGTTGTTACAACCTAATAACAACGGGTTCTAACAAAACCGTTGTAATTACTTTTCACTAATTTTGCGCCAAATTATTAACAACGGTTAAAATGTATTACAGAATAAACTGTTGTTATTAGTTTTTATATTAACAACGGTTTTGAAAGTATGAACCGTTGTTAAAACCAATAACAACGGTTAACAACACAGAACCGTTGTAATTAAGTTTGGTAAAATCCGCGCCATCCATTCTACAACGTCTTATGGTGATTTTCGTGAATAAGCGTTGTTAAAGTGCCGATTGTAATTGCCTGTATTTGTAGTAGTGTATGCATCATTATCCTTGTGTTTGTTTTTTCTAATTTTATGCGGCACTCGTTTTTTAAAAGACATCAAAGCTACCCTTTTGTTTTTTAGTGGTTATAATCACAAATAATGTTAAACTAGGTTTGTGACCGTGAAATTCACGGGTTTATCTGTTTTAGTTTTGATATTTTTATCGTACTGTTAATATTTGTTCGAGCAATTAGTTGTTGATCCATTTAAAAATATACAGTTTTGAAATAATAGAAATTAGTTTGATAATACCTTATTTCTTTGACAACCCTGGTTTATTTTTTTAAATCGAATCCTGCAAGTGACAATGTGGTAGCTACTAATTTTGAGAAACTTGACAACATTTCAATGACAAAGACGACTCATTATATATACGTGTGTTTTACTCCGCAATATAATAAAGTGAATTTTTTAAATAGTAAAAATTAAATCCATCCGTATATAATAAATTCCGTATGGAAAATCTTCAATGACGCCTTATGTGGTTGTAAACTCAATACCTCAGTATAGTCATCTCCAAATTATTTTGAGACCTCGCCATCAACCCTCCCATAGAAATATCTTTGAAGTCTTATCACCACGTATGGTTCAACGATATGGTCGGTATCTACTCCATGTATTACGAATTAAATTTTCATTTCAATTGCTCAATAATCTAAAAAACTATATTCCCTAAATTTGAATTCTAAAAGGTTAATAGTTTTTTTTTAAATTCCTTATTACTATTTCAAGAACTTGCTCCATCTCTTGTTATACTTATGTCCACGATCTTATATAAAAATAAAAATAATATTAAAGACTATAAAATAATCTATTTCGGTTTTGAAAAAAAATACACATAAAATTAAAAATATACGGATTAGAATTCAGAAACCATACTATTTAATATTTATCTGAAGGTTCACTTTCGCTTCCTTTTAGTACGCTTCCTTTTAGGACATGCCTTGATAATAGTTCATATGAAATGAAAAATAAAAATATATGTAAATACAAAAAATACAAATTCAAATAGGTTGATCGGGAAAGCATAATAGTAAAATTACACAACAATATATGCTTAATAACAAATTTAAATAAATATTATAAGATCTCTATTTTGAGATCAACGATCATTTTTTAATGATAAAAAAAAAAGCATAAACCACTTTAAAAAGTAAAGTAAATTTTATAGAAAAACAATTAAAAGGTGGGAGTTGGAGAAAACTTAATTGGAAGAGGAAATGACATAACTAAAATGATTAGTTATTGTCATGGTGGTTCAAAAAGTAAATTGTGAAATTTTTAAGATTTTTCATTCAATTATTTGTACTTATTTATTTACCATTAATTATGAAAGTAGTTTTTTTTTTTTTTAGGAAATTATGAGAGTAAGTTTTATGTAGTATTCCTGTTGACAAAAAAAATACATAAACTTAAAAAAAACATACGAAGTAGAATTTAGAAATCATACTATTTAATATTTACCCGAAGGTTCACTTTCACTTCCTTTTATTATATGCCTTGATAATAGTTCAAATAAAATGAAAAATAAAAATATATGTTAGAGATAATTATACTCGTGAATACAAAAATACAAATTCAAATAGGTTGATAACGAAAGTGTTATAGTAAAATTACACCGCAATATACGTTTCATAACGAATTAAAAGAAATATTATAAGACTTCTATTTTGAGATCAACAATCATCCATTACTTATCAGTTTATACCTTACGTTTTTTTTACTTTTAATTTTACCTTAGTTTCGTGCCTTTTGTATTTCTTCCCTCTTCAGATTACCCATGTAATGGTTTGCCTTATTTGCATTCATATACGTTTCATGGTTCTTTAACGTTATATAGAAAATACATTGAACAAAAGATAAAACATCAACCTGGCAAAAACATGACAAACGAATCAAAACATTGTCACATGTAAGTCACTTAAATTAAACCAACTGGAAACATGAATTCAAATATAAAGCAAACGATTCATAAAACCAACAACATAACAAATTAAAATATACTTTATTGGACACAGCAGCAGCAACAACAACAACAACAACAATAACAACAACAACAACAACAATAATAATACTCGACAATAATACTCAATATAATCAAATAAATAAATTAAACCATAAAATATATTCCACAACTTAGAGACTCATGACAAATGGTCATATTTTAAATAAATAAAAGTGAATAGAAACTATTATAAGTATTGTAGATTTTATAGTCATTACACAACCATAAATTCCCATATTTTAATTTAACTTTTAATTTATTTTGTGGTATTATTAAATTAGATAATTGATTGCCGAGGACCTCAAGAGATGAATTAAATAGGACAAAATGTGTGTAAATTATGGGTGTTGAGTAATATAAGGAGTTTTAATAAAATTATTAAATATTATATTACAAAAACTAATTAAATAGGAAAAAATTTTAATTAATTTGGTGTGTGTTAAGTATTATGAAGAGTTTTAATCAATTTATTACCATGTTTAAATAAAAGAAATTAAATAGGAAAGTGTTAATAATGGTGGGTCTTCAATAATATGAAGAGGTTTAATTAATTTATTAACAGGTTTTATTACAAATTTTTTAAAAACAATGAATTAAATAAGAAAATCTTAATAATGGTGAGTGTTTAGTAATATGAAGAGGTTTAATTAATTCCTTAACATGTTTTATTACAAAAATTTCAATTAAAATTTCAATTTAATTATAAATTATGAAATTTATTACCATGTTTTATTACAAAAATTTCAATTAAAATTTCAATATTAATTATAAATTATGAAATTTGATGTAAATTTTTAAGGGTTATATAAATTTTGGAAGACAATATATTTAATATACAAAACTAATTTAGGAATTATGATAATATCCTTTCATATTATAGATATAAGTGAATTAAATTAATTTATAGATAAATGGTTTAAATTAATGTCACGTAATAATAAATTGATAATACATGTCACATTAATTCGATATGTCACATTAAAAATATGCAACATTACATTTAAATATACCACGCCACATTAAATTTTAATCTAGGTGGCTTTTTGGATCCTATATGGCTTTGTCTAGGCGGCGTTTATTTGTCACTTTAGGTTATTGAAAATTATGGGTGTTGAGTAATATAAGAAATTTTTAATGAAATTATGAACATATTATATTACAAAAATTAATTAAATAGGAAGAACTTTTAATTAATTAGGCGCGTGTTAAGTATTATGAAGAGTTTTAATCAATTTATTACCATGTTTAATTAAAAAAAATTAATTAGGAAAATGTTAATATTGGTGTGTGTTCAATAATATGACGAGGTAGGTTTAATTAATTTATTAACATGTTTTATTACAAAATTTTTAAAAATACTGAATTAAATAGGAAAATGTTAATAATGGTGAATGTTTAGTAATATGAAGAGGTTTAATTAATCCCTTAACATGTTTTATTACAAAAATTTCAATTAAAATTTCAATTATAATTATAAATTATGAAATTTATTAACATGTTTTATTACAAAATTTCAATTAAAATGTCAATATTAATTATAAATTACGAAATTTGATGTAAATTTTTAAGGGTTATATAAATTTTGGAAGACAATATATTTAATATACAAAACTAATTTAAGAATAATGATAATATCCTTTAATATTATAGAAATAAGTGAATATTTTTAATTTATAGATAAATGATTTAAATTAATGTCAAATAATAAATTGATAATCCATGTCACCATAAAAATATGCAACATCACATTTAAATATGCCACGTCACATTAAATTTTAATCTAGGTGGCTTTTTGGATCCTACGTAGCTTTATCTACGTGGCGTTTATTTCTCATTTTAGAGTAACTTTTTAATTATATTTTATAGATTCTGTTAGCTTAATTCCATCAAGAGGACATTTGATTGAGGGTATTCATAAAAGGAAAAGGGAAATAAAGGTATTGGTACCATTTTGTCTATGTTTGTCTGACCAAAAGAATGATTCTTTTGCCACTTACTCACCCCCAAATCCCTCTACATGCTTACCCCCAAACCCGAATGTATCTCATGCTCTTTCCCCAATCCCCATAACCCAACATCACCTTCACCTACCACTCACTAACACAAACCTTTTTTTTTGGGCTATACTTTTTCACATACACATTTTATTTTATTACATATATGATTTATGAATTTACCCTTGTCGTTTTTTTATCTCCCAAACTCAAAACGAATTACCTGCCCCTTTCCTACACTCCCTCTACCCTACACTCCCCGATCCGACATCCTTTGTCTCAGTCTCCCCTGCTCCGATCATTCAATCATTCACCACGAGATTCATTACGTCAATTTTTTGTTATCTTGAGTTTGACTTTTCAAAAAATATAATTAAATTTGTTAGATGTGAGAATGTGGCCTTGATTGTCTTTTGTAGTTTTGCATGATATTCGCCTATCTCACTAACATCAAAATTAATAAATCCATAAACTACGGTGAAGTTCTGGGAGTCTACCCCAATGGTTGGAACGAACACGTATGTTGCTCGAGGAATAGCCTTGAACTTTAACTTGTATACATGTTCTCGTACGCTGCTACATGCAACTTCATTTTAATTAACTTCTTATATGTATGTGTAGGCATCGTACTGGTAAAAACCTTAATTAAATCATTTTATTTTTTTAGGTTAGGTAACACAGTAAGAATCATCTGTCCCATTTGGTATCCCATTCTATATCCTACTCCATACACATTTCGACACATTAGCATAGTTGTTGTATAATTTTTATTTGCGATAAATTATGTGTTAAAAGATAAGTGGCGTGACATACAAAATGGGACACAAATATGAGATAGAGAATCCTTAATGTAGGTAACAAGGGTAATAAATGAAAGTTAATAAAAAAATGTATGTAAAAAAGTAAAGTTCGTAGTGAAAAATTAACTACGTTTCTTTTTGTGAACGTAAGAAATATATTAATGATCAATAATATTACAGCTCATGTCTTAAAACATCTAAAGCCATGAGAATTTTTTTTAATACGTATTCCAAGATGCTCACAAGCCTATATGATTCATACTACCCACACGATTATATTAAACAACTTCTCTACTTCTCAATTCCTTCATCCATTGTTGATCACTGGTTGATAGTGGCTGATAAATCAATTATGAATATCTCATCTTCATTTCAGTTTTGATTTGATACAATACATGTTCAGGTCTATCAATCAATCCTTCTATGCTCCTTTCGTTCCTTTGTTTCCATACATGATAAACATTTACATTGATCACTCCCCTGACAAGTCTCCTTTGCATTCTTGTCTTCTTACTGCCATCCTTCAAATTCAAAACATCTTTATTTTCCAGTCTCATATACAACATTTAATTTCTTTAATTACTAGCTTGTTGTACTGACATTCAAATTAATGGTCTCCTTTGCATCTTCACAAATGCATCATATCTTCTGTTGGACCATATGGATATATGATTAAGTTTTGATAATGTCAAGTGTGTGCTTCGTCTTATATATACTACTCTTGCTCGTAATCGTTTGTTTAGTCCTTGATAGATTGACTTAGGTTACAAGTTTAGCAAGTAATGTTATAGCATTCTTAGCTATAACATTGAGGATTTGTGAAGCATCATTCAAGTAATGTTATAGTAGCTTGAGCTATAACATTGAAGATTCATAATGCGTCATAGTAACTATAACAAGTTTCAACTATGATGATCACTCAAGCAAAAGGCTAGATCAAGTCTTTAACAAACTCAAGATGAAGAGCTTATGATCAAGATAAAAGAGAAGATCCTATCACTGAAGATCTCCAAGAAGATTAGCTAGTATAGGTCTTCATTTAATGACGGTATCTTAAGAAAGAATATTGGAAAAGTAAAGTTATAGTTATTTCACGTATAACTACTTACCAAACTTAAAGTTATAGCTGTTTCTACTATAACTTTGGATAGCAATTTGATGGCACGATTTTAATAGTTTTAAAATCATTTTTCAAAGGTTAAAATTCTTTAAACATATTTCAAAATCATGTGTGTGTATAGTAGAGATGAAATAAGGGTTGTTATAATGGATAACTTGCATTTCTCTATTGGTTAGTAAAACGACTTATGGGTCGTCATGCGACCTGGGGTTTGCTAGTTTATTTTAACCTAACCCTAATCCAATAAGAAGGATTTTAGTCTAGATGGACACGGGCCTAGGGTTTCGGCCGTCGGCTTCAAACCGTTAGGTTTCACAAGTTCTCTAGTACAAGTAATCTATTTAATTAAATCTAGCTTATATTTTTATAAGATATTTTCATATCTTAAATATATACTTGATTTAATTTTTTTACTTATCTGAAAGTCTTAAGGATATAGTTTTGGAAAAAATAAGATTTACTTTTATCTTATTTACCTAAACTAATATATCTTGGATTGAATTAGGAAAGAGATAGATTTATTTCTTGCGAGATAAACCGCCTACCTCATGGCACTTCTAGGGTTTCGTGCAAAACCCTACTCTTCTCCTTTACTATAAATACATATGATCATTCTTCATTTTAAATTAGCTTTTCGAAATATAGAAATCTCTTGCAAACAATTTTGAGTTTAAATCTAATTCGTTATTTTTATTGTTTTGCATTTGGAAAATCTTGCGAAAAGTCGTGCTCTTTAAATTGCTTGTTTTTCTTAAGGTTACGTCATAAGATAATAGTACTTCATATTGTTTCTTACTCGTTCAATTGTGTGAACACTTAGAAGAACAATCAAGTTCTTTCTTAGTAACTTAAGATAGTCAAATCGAATATCTAGCGATATTCAAATTGAGTTATAGCTAGAGTTAGCTATACGAGTTGGATTGATAATTTTGTAATCCGGAGAAAGGTAGTAAAGTTATTAATCAAGAATAGTGGACGTAGGCTTCGACGTGTGAAGCTGAACCACTTCAAAACCGTGTGTCTTTGCATTCTTGTCTTTTGTTCATTTCATTACGTTGATAATCATCTAGTTAATTAGTTAAAGTTTAATTAATATACTTTAAGTAATTAATTACCTTGATATAAAATAAAAAGTGGGCATAAATTTTTAAATACTCAATTCACCCCCCCTCTCGAGTATTTCGGGTGTGATAGACTCTTCAATTGGTATCAGAGCCTCGGACTCTTGATTGCTTAACCGCAAAGAGGCTAGATCCGTCTATCTTTTTATCTTTTTATTTTATTTTTTCCGCTGCCTTACACGTGTGAAATGGATTCCAAGTATCTTAAGTGTCCCGTCTTCGATGGGAAGAATTATGGACTCTGGAAAAACATGATGACACACTACATAAAAGGACATGATTGGGAGTGCTGGACGATTATTAAGAATGGACCACACAAAATTTTGGTCGCATCTTCGGAAGGCACTACCTATGAGAAAAAGGAAGAAGACTATTTTGAGGCTGATTACAAGAAGGCTGAGAAAAACTCGAAAGCAATAAGCCTGTTACAAAACGGCATGGTATCGACTGAATTCGATCGTTTTTATTCTTGCACTTCGGCCAAGGAAATATGGGATGGTCTTGACTTGGCCTATGAAAGAACGTCGGCTGTTAGGAAATATTGTATTGACTTGCTGATTCAAAAATATGAACTCTTTAGAATGGAAAAGAATGAATCACTTGATAGCATGTCAGCACGATTTTCCACTATAGTCAATGAGCTCAAAAATCTTGGTAAAACTTTTAACTCCGAGGATATTGCTAGAAAAGTACTTAGGAGTTTAACCAAGAAATGGCGTGCCAAGGTCACGGTCATGGAAGAAGTTAGAGATCTCACTTCCCTTCCTTACGCAGAACTTATTGGTGCTCTCATGGCCCATGAACTCGTCCTAGATGACAATGAGGCCGAGGCCAGTAACAATAAAAGCATGGCTCTACAAGCTTCTATAAAGGAAGAAGAAGATGTTGAAATTGAGGATGAAACGATCTTGTTTGCTAAACGATTCAATAAACGTATTTGTAGAAATAAGCAAGCAAAATCATCCAACAATAATAACAACAAGTCCTACAATAAGAAAACTTCTGAGTCTAAAAATACGTTTGCGAATAGAGGTTGCTTCAAGTGTGAAGAATCCAGTCACATGATTAAGGATTGTCCCACATGGGAGAAAATTAAAGACAAAGCAAAACGTGAGAAGACTAAGAAGGAGTTCAAGCAAGTGATGATGGCATCATGTTGGGGAGATCTCGACACTGAGGACGACGACGCATCAGAAAAAGAACAAGTTGCTAACCTATGTTTAAGCAACGTCAGTCTTGACCTCCTTTCAGACAGTGATAAAGATAGCGTGGATTCCTACTGCTTACTGCTGCTTTCTAGGAGATTCCGATTCAGAAGAAGAAGAAGAAGAGGTAAGATATCTTGAACTTAAAAAGGGTGTTAAGAAATTACCTAGGAATGCTTTAATTGAATATTTTGAGCAATCTCTTGATAAGTGTCACAAATAAGAATTGGAATTAAAAGACTTGAAAGAGCAAATTCTCGATATTGCTGAAGAGAATCATCTTCTCAAAGCAAAGGCCAAAAAGCTCAAATCTAAAGTTACAGCTAATGTAGCTACAACTTCAGACGTGACAAATGCTGAGAAGAAGGCTCTTGAGTCTAAAGTTATAGCTAATGATTCTATAACCTCAGATCTGAAACTCAACATTAAGCATCTTCAAGCCAAAGTTACAGCTAGTGAAGCTATAACATTGGAATTGAGGAAAGTCAAAGAGCTGCTTGAGTCAAAGGCTATGGCTATAGAAGCCATGATCTCAGATCAAAAGAAGGAGATTGAATCTTTAAATCAGCAATTAAAGGAATCTAAAACCGTTCTATCAAATACTAAAAGAACACATGCCGAGATGGTACGAGTTCTTAATGATAGATTCCAAAAATTTCGTGACAATTATGAAGAGACTAATCCTCCTAAGGTCGTAGAGTCAGACCATTCCAAATGCAACAAAGAGATACAGTCCCTGAAGGACTTACTCTTTCATGCTAGAAAAGTTCACGAAAAACGGGAATGTAGCACACGTGTCCTAAATTTCCTGACTGAGCAGTCGGATAATAACATGAAAATGGGGTTAGGGCACGAGTGCTATGGTCGTAGAGATCACTCTAAATGCAAATCAACCCCTTCCGAACGAGATTTCAGAAGGAGAAAATATACAAATTTACCAGAATATTTAATTTGCAATTACTGTGGTCATACTGGACATATCCAAGAAAACTGTGTTAAATATGCTCAGGATTTAAGAAAGGGTATCAACTTTTTAAAGCATCTGACTCTATTTTCGAGGAAGATGATTGTTCCCCATCTGAACCTAGTACCAATGAAGAATGCAACAATGATCATCGTTGGTTCTACGATATGAGCTTTGATTTCAAGAAGGCTACAAAATCAAAACGAACACCTAAACCTAAAGAACCTTCCAAAACCAAAGCTTCCCAAAAACAGCCTGAAAGACCACGTCGTGAGGAACCCCTAACTCAACCCAAGACGGTTCCCAGACAAACCCATTTACCCCTAAAACGTAAAGTTATTAAAAGGGTTTGGGTTAGAAAGGATATGGTCTTTAGAGTGACTAACGTCAAAGAACCCAACTTAGCTTGGGTACCTAAGAACTGTCTCTAATTATTTTGCAGGTTGTAGTGAAAGAAAATAACTTATGGTACCTTGATAGTGGATGTTCAAGGCACATGACTGGAGATGTAAATTTATTTCTTTCACTTGAGCCCTTTGATGGAGGTAAGGTCACATTTGGCGATAACAAGAAGGGAAATCATCGGTGTTGGTAAAGTTGGAATATCTTCTTCTCATGCTATTAGTGATGTTTATCTGGTTAGTGGTCTCAAGCACAATTTACCGAGTATCTCTCAATTATGCGACAAAGGAAATAAAGTTGTTTTTTATTCAAATTCTTGTCGAATAATAATTGAAGGAACAAGTAGTGTTGTGCTTGAAGGACATCGTAGAAGGAATGTTTATATGATTGATCTAAATAATATTCCTACTAATTCATTCATGTGCATGAAAGTAACAACAGATGATTCGTGCCTTTGGCACAAAATATTTGCTCATATAAATTCAACAACATTGAATAAGCTAAAGAAATGAGATTTGGTTGAAGGTCTTCCATTAATCAAATTCGATCAAGAAACCTTATGTGACTCTTGTGCTCGTTGCAAACACGTGAGATCATCATTCAAACCCAAGAGAATGGTAAGTACCAATGAACCACTAGAGCTCGTACACATGGATCTTTGTGGCCCAATGAAGATAAGAAGTAGAGGTGGATCCAGGTATGTCTTCGTTCTAGTTGATGACTATTCCAGATATGTTTGGACAATCTTTCTCAATTCAAAAGATGAAACTTTCGAAGAATTTGCAGTTCTAATGAAGCTTGCCTAAAATAAGTATAAATCCAAATTAATTTCCATTCGTACGGATCATGGCACCGAATTTGATAACCATGCCTTTATAGAATATTGTAGGGAGAATGGTGTTGGACATAACTTCTCGGCACCACGAACCCCACAACAAAACGGTGTTGTTGAACGTTTGAATATGACATTGGAGGATATGGCACACACTATATTATTGTGTAGTGGACTACCTCGAAACTTTTGGGCTGAAGCTATTAGTACTGCATACTATGTTCATAATCAAGCTTTGATTAGACCTATTCTCAGGAAGACTCCTTATGAGCTTCTTAGAGGACGTAAACCTAACATAGCACATCTACGTTGCTTTGGGAGTAAATGTTTTGTCCATAATAACGACAAAAATAGATTAAGTAAATTCGATCCCAGGAGTGACGAAGCTGTGTTTGTTGGTTATTCTAATTATAGTAAAGCATATAAGGTTTTTAATAAAATAACCTTGTTGATACCCGTCGTTGTGAGTACCAAAAATAAAATTTATAATTCCTATTAAAACTAACCTAGGCTAGTGGTAACAGGGTCGAACCACAAGGAGGCGAATGTAATTAAAAGTTGTCTGAATTTAGTCTAAGGTAACAAGTGTGGGGGTTGATTTGATTTGGTCTATAGCTGATAACAATAAAAGACAATAAACTAAAGAAGTATATTAAATCAAATATAAAGAAGGGTACTAGGATGGTCGGTTCACTATAGTTTCGGCGGCAGCAAACTAAGTCGGTCTAATTCAAACACATGAGGCGGGAAACAAGAGGTCCTCTCGGTCCACTCTCAACAGATAGCATCTTTCGATCTCGCTATAAGTCCCTAATATCACTAATACTGACTCTCGTCCTGAAAAGTGACTAATAATCTAAAGTTTACCTATCTTTCGATCTCAGCATAGTTTAGTCATTTTAATTGGTGGTCAATCAACTGTCCCTATCTCTCGATCTAATGGGTCAGTCATATCCTAAACATTCAACTAGTCTTGTGCACTCGATTCGTCGAATAAAGAATTAAAACAATTAAAACGAAGGTAAAACCTCACGTGTTCAGTCGACCGACCAGGTATGGCGGTCGATCGACCAACACGCGAATCAGGCCGAATTAATACTAATGCCGCCTACACTATAATTCCCCTACATCCTAGCACGATTAAATTAGCTACTCATACTAGGGATGATAACAACAACGAAATTAACGAAATAAACAGAAGATTTCATGCTTGAATTATTGGAATAAACAATTAACATAAACGATAATAACGGTTTCGGGAAACTAACTAGCAATTCTCTCCTACAAGCGATAATAAAGCGAACTAATTAAGAGCAGAAGAATACCGAAATTTCAGAGCAAGAATCAGAAACCGAACGAAGACGAAAGTATGCGTGCGAAATAATATTAAGAACCCTAATTATTGATAAACTAAAAACTGAATGTAAAACTAGATTATTTTCTGAATGTCTCTTTTGGAAACTAGGTTACGTTATATAGCAAATATACGTAACACTTATTATCAAAACCTAAACACAATGGGCTTCAAGTTCCTTGATCTTTTAATTCTCGTCTGAAGTAGCGGCTTGGTCGATCGACTGAGGTAACCGGTCGATCGACTGAGATGCAGTGTACAGTGGCTTCTGTAACCCGTGAGTTGGTCGATCGACTGAAGGATGTGGTCGATCGACTGAAGTAGCTGACACTTGACTTCTAACTTCTCGTGAATTTGTCTTTTGGGCCTTCAAACGCGCACTAAGCTCGTTCCTTAAGTGAATTCTTCACGTCAAATGCAATGCAGGATAATCGGGGACGGATTTAGCTCAATTTCCGTTGGATTCTTCACATTTCTGCAATAATGTGCAAAAACACGAAAGTAGACGGAAATAGGGGAAATGGTAGCTTAAACTACACAAATGAGCTCTGAAATGCGTGTAAAACAGGATGTAAAACATCATATAAATGACACGCATCAAACTTCCCCAAACCAAACCCTTGCTTGTCCCCAAGCAAGAACTAGACTCGATCTAATGACCTATTGGAACGAGTTCAATCTCAGAGCGAATTGCAAATGTAAAGCCTAAACCATTTTAATGCAATAACCAACAATCAATTAGTAATTATGAATCATGCAACCGAGTTATGAAGTCGTTAAGAACTGCTGAACCATCCACTATAGAGACTTATCAAATCGGACTCTCACGGGTCGCTCAAATCACTCAAATAAGAACAGGTGAATAAATAAGAGGATAGAAATAATTCATTTTGTAGTGACTCTCACCTAACTACGACCTATAAGAACATGCCTGCAGTATAATATTTAAATAATCTCTATGACCGTACATATGCATTCCAACCAACAAATGACCATGACACATGCCGAGGTATATATGGGATATGTGAGGTATGGGTAAGAAGAGGCAAAACATTTATGGAAAAGTGGAGGTACAGGTGATCAAGCTAGTACCTAAACGGAGCCATATGGCAACATCCAACTTCTTGCTCAAATTTCAATTGATACGGTGCTATAGCAAGCACAAAACTCACAATCTCCAATATAAAAGCAATCAACCAACTCCCCATAAGATACTAATGCAACATGGGAGCAAAAATCGCCATAAAATAAAGACTTTGAATTATGCGAATTGATTTCTTTTTTTTTTTTTTTTTTTTCTTCTCGGGCTTCAGTCGATCGACCAAAAGGGGTGGTCGATCGACTGCCTCAAACAGTACAAAACTCTCTTTTTTTCAAATCATTTTTCATCTTTTTTTTTTCTTTTCCTTTTCTTTTCTATTTCTTTCTTTTTTTTTCCTTCTTTTCATCTTCCCAAAAACATCTCAAACATGCAAATACCACCAAAAACGAAGTAATAATCCCAAAAACGTAAACTACTAGCTTGACAAGGGCAGGCTATATGTAGGATGTAGTAATGGGACAAAAAGGCTGTTTTTGGCAGTGTGGAGCTTATGGGTAAAATGAATAAAGGAAAACCTCTACCACACGTGTCAACTAACCACAAACCGAATGCATACAGGTATTAAGCAGATTAAGTTCATATTTATGCACATTGATGTAACATGTCTTATAAGGAGTAACCACTCACATCCTAAATAAATTGGTCATAGATGTCACCAGTTGTAGGCTCTAAATCTCAGAAATATGATGTAGTTTGCCAAAATTCTAAGTCAAGTCTCAAGTCCAGCAAGAAATGTAACGAAAACTCGTAGATATGCATATATGATTCTACTAATAACATGTCAATTAGCAAGGCTTAGGCAAAAACATATGTAAATGCGATGTCATCATTGAAATACTACCGTTCCGACTCGACCTATATGCTAAAATAAACGTGCATTTTTTTAATTAAATTTTTGAAATTTTTCAATTTTTTTGATATTTTATATATATGAGAAATGAAATAAACAATGCAAAACAAAATGTAAACGTGAATGCAAGCAAATGATATGCGACGCAAAACCCTTCCCCAAACCAAATCGCACAATGTCCCCATTGTGCAAAATCATGTAATGAAAGAAAAGAGAAACGGGAATTTGCGAGAAAATAAGTAAAGGACATGAAGTAAGGCTTAGAAACTCACAAGACTTTAAGCGCAACAAAGGAAACCTCCCCAAACCAGCGTGAGCTAGGAGGTTTCAGTAGCCAGCAGTGCTACTAATAAGTACCTGAAAGACAAACAAATACCACGCATAAAACCGAGAAAGCAATAAAGAAGCGATATTTTGTGCATAATTGAGAAAAATAGAAGAAATAAATAATATGACGGAAGATAAAGGTGGAGTAGAAAACTCCCTCAATTCCGCAAATCGACCAAACACAACACAGCAGGGGAGGTCGTGAACAAGTACTGACAAAATGATGCGGGCGGCGGTCGATCGACCATATCACTCGGTCGATCGATCGACCAAGGCGAAAGGAACAAGAAACGAAAATAAATGCGCTCTGAACAAAAGCAATAAAAAGAGAGTCTAAAAGCAATAAAATGTTTGTAATGGTGATCGATCGACCACACAAGACCTCAATTATCTTCTCGATCGAACATCGGAAATCACTCTTGTAACTCTCGATTTCTTCGTATTTGCTCAATAACTTGAGCTAATGAGGTCTAAAACCTGCAAGTGCACAATAATACGCGCCCAAAATTGCGCAAAACCCAAAGTGAAGTCTAAAGTACTTAAAAATCCTAAGAAACGAAAATAAATGATAGAAGTCTCGCGCACACAAAAGCAATAAAAAGAGAGTCTAAAAGCAATAAAATGTTTGTAAAGCGGTGATCAACTAATAGTTGATCAAGAACGGAAAAGTTACCACGGTATGGCCCACTTGGTCGGCTTGCACGGCTTACAGCTACAAGAGGTAGCCTAATTAATGCCTTCTCAAGATACCAATGCTACGCGGAAAAGTTACTTCTAATTTATGAGTGCGATGTGGGTTATATAAAAGACTCTTTAGTAAGTGCGACGGTGTGCTTATCTTCTCAAGCTACGAATAACTTTTTCAAATTTATTAAAAGATACCGCACCCTTCTTAGCTTCAACATCCGCCGAACTCAACGTCAACAACTTCTATATCTCCCCGACATCAATGATCTCTTCGAACTCGTCAGAATCCAAATCGGACTCTCTCACTTTGACCGGCTCGTCATCAACTTCCTCATCGGTGCCATTAAGTGATCCCTCAAGTTATAGCTAAGGCAACCAAGGCCGCCTCGTGAAATGATGGGCTCCTTCACACTTCGAATCGGCTGAGCGACTTGCGGCTCTTCCTTCCCAAACCAGCCCCATCTCTTGTCCTCGAATATCGAGAAATAGACAAATCTTCCTCCAATTTGCTCCCAATTCTTGCTAGGCGGAGGGGTCACAACAAGAATAGGAGTAGAGATAGGCATGTCAGGAAGCACAAAGTAAGATTTCTTTTCAGAAACCGTATTACAAGTCACAGGCCACATGGGGTCTTTCTTCTTAGCAGGTTGGGCAAAAACAATGGAATGCTTCCCTACTTTGAAGGTCAAGGTTCCTGAGCCTACATCTATGACAAACCCAAAGGCCTCTGGTGCGCGAAATGGTCTACCCAATATGATAGGAATATGGGCATCCTCAGGCATATCAAGTACAACGAAGTCTACAGGGAAGAAGAATTTTCCTATTTGCACGGGAATGTCCTCTAAGACTCCTATAGGCTGGACCGCAGATCGATCGGTCATCCATGAGCCATCTCTCTATACCACTCCCTTGCAAAGTTATGTCGGTCACCATCGCGAACCTAGTTAATTTAAGCTTTCTAGCAAGACTCAAGGGCATTACACTTATACTAGCTCCTAAGTCACATAATGCCTTCTCAATAAAAAGTCCAAATGCCTTCTCGAACGGAAAAAAGGTACCTAAAAATTAGAACAATTGGGGAAAATTTGATACCCGTCTTTCTAATTTATGAGGTGCAGTGTGGGTTAGATAAGAACACGACTCTTTAGTAAGTGCGACAGTATGCACGGTTTCAAGTGACGCTTTTTAGATAAAAGTTGTTTCATGAATTTAGTATAAGCGGGCACTTGGTTTACCAACTCGAGAAAAGGAACTTGTACATTCAAGCTACGAATAACTTTTTCAAATTTATTAAAAGATACCCGTTCCTTCATCGGCACTAATCTCTCTGGATATGGGGAATTAAAACAATAAAACGAAGTAACTTAGCCCTCTCCTCTAAATCTCGCATGCTAATGCGCCTACATCCGTGGACTTAGGGATGAAAAAGTCCACCACCTTCTCCTTGTTGAAGCTTGACCCCTCTTAAGACCGTCTCAAATATGAACCATTGATCGACATTGGGTCGTAAACCGAATGAAGACGAAGTATGAACTTTATTGAAAACTAAAAACTGACTGACCCTTTTGGAAACTACTTGGTCTTGCCCTAATATTTTCGGTTTTACATCGTTTTTACCCTCAAATAAGTGATCCCTCAAGTTATCGGGCATCGGAGGACGAAAAAGGCTCACTATCGCATTGCAAATGATCTCGGTCGATCGATCCAAGTCCTACGAGAATAAAGAGTCAAGTCGGTCGATCGAATGACTTGAAACAGACCCGAAGCTTCGCGACCGAGCTTGTCGCACTCGGCCCGTGATCGATCGGCGTAACACCAACATCTAGTTTTATAATCAAGTTTTTGCATCTATGTTTTATTCACGATCGATCGTTTCATATACCCGGTAGACGCCTTTTTCTTTCCTTTGTTCGTTCCACTTTGTTTTTGACTTCCATTGGCTAGAATTGCCCCATCTTTTTTATTTTAAGCATTGTCCTCGACCAAATAATTAGTGCTAGGAGACCCCTCTAGGGTGGACCCGCTCCTTAAAGTGATGGCATTAAGGGTCTCCTTTTGGTCCGTCCGAGTCGGTAAGTGTCCCGGAGCTCGAGTGGTTTTCTTGCTAGCCAATTGAGCAATTTGACTCTCTAGTAGTTTCATCCCGGCCTCTCTAGCTTGGGACTCCTTTTGCAACATATTCTTCAATTCAAAGAAACTCGTTAATTTTGGGATTGTTGTTGCGGTTAGTCTTAAAGACATAGGGAGGTTTTTGATATTGTTGTTGCTTATGAGGAGGCACATAAGTCACATATTTTGTTGTAGTTTCCTCTTATACGCCACGGGGGTGGAGAACTAGTACCATTGTGGAGGTTGAGTCGGATTCAGGACATTCTGGCTACTCCACCTTAAGTTGGGATGGACATTCGGCTCATAGTACGTGTTTGTCCGCTGTAATGTTGAAAAGCGAAGACAAGACTCGAAGGGACTAGGACAATTTTCTCCATTCAACATGTCCCTCGGCTCCACATCTTCTACGTGACGAAAGGAAATCACCGACCGCTAAATGAGCCCAAACAAAGATTCACATGATACATCCCTCCTTTAGAAGCTCCTCCCAACTCGTACTTGTCAAACCTCGCCGTGAGAGCCTCTAATGCGGCTACGAAGAGGATTCGAGACTCCTCCTCCGATTGCCTCTCGAATTCCCATATTCACCTTTATGGGTGGCTAAATCATCAATGATCTTCCACCCCTTAGTCTCTCCCATATTCTCAAACCGCAAATCGGCCATTGGTCATGACATCCAAGATAGCCCTTTGATGATCATACAACCCGTTATAGAACGATTGCAAAGACTCCATTTTTCGAACCCATGGTGCGGTATGGTTCGCACCAGCTTCTTGAAACGGATCCATGATTCATGGAAGTTCTCATCAGGTCCCTGTTTAAATCTCGTGATCTGAGCTCTAATGGCATTCATCTTCGAGGCAGAGAAGTATTTCTTGTAGAATGCCAAGGCCAAAGAATTCCAATCGGTGATCCCATGAGCGCTCGATCCGGATCTCTATACCACTCCCCTGCAAAGATCACGGGTGAGAATATAAACATAGTCTCCTTTATCTCGGTCCCCCTCACACCGGCGGGGATATAAGAGCAATAATCAATAAATATCTCCATATGCTTGGCTGCATCTTCATTTGCAACTCCCCGAATGGTTTCTCTCAACCAAGTTGATATAGGAAGGCTTCGGTTCGAATTTCCTATCGCTCCGGTAATTCGAACCCCTTGTATAGATTTGCTTGTTTTAGTCGGCTTAGAATGACTTGCTATAGTTGCTTCTTCACCATGACTGGAATTTCGGAGAAGTGACTCCAATGTCTCAAAGGGTGAAGAAGTAGAAACAGGAGATGTAGGTGGATCTTCTTCGAACAATTCGTTCTCGTAGTAACTAGAACTAGACAGTTTTCTCGGCTCTTCCTATTTTTAAACTATTTTTTTATTGTAAAACTTCGCTTATTTTCGCTTCCTCATGAATTTTTAAGTACTTTCTAGACATTCTTCCTGGTTTTGCCGTTTGAGCAATTAGAAATACCCTTGATGATCGTCTCAACTCACGCAAGGATTTCTCAATCTCGGGATTGAACGGTACTAGTTCACCACCCCGTGACTGCGCGCATAAGAAGAAACTACAAAAAGAATATAAGAAAAGCTTAAGGAACGAATGTCCCTTAAACTAAGAAAGACTAAAAATAAGACAACTAAAAATTAGAACAATTGCCTCCCTATGATGATTTAGATTTGCAACGACGCCAAAATTTGATACCCGTCGTTGTGAGTACCAAAAATAAAATTTATAATTCCTATTAAAACTAACCTAGGCTAGTGGTAACATGTTTCCTTAATTTGGTCGAACCACAAGGAGGCGAATGTAATTAAAAGTTGTCTGAATTTAGTCTAAGGTAACAAGTGTGGGGGTTGATTTGATTTGGTCTATAGCTGATAACAATAAAAGACAATAAACTAAAGAAGTATATTAAATCAAATATAAAGAAGGGTACTAGGATGGTCGATTCATTATTGCATTTGTATTGGAAAATGAAGAAAAAAAAATAAAAGAAGGAAAAATTATCTTTCATGTTCCATTTATATCCTATGTTCCATTTATGAGTTTTATTGATTACTTCAAACTAAGTCGGTCTAATTCAAACACATGAGGCGGGAAACAAGAGGTCCTCTCGGTCCACTCTCAACAAATGTTTTGCCCCTTAGCATCTTTCGATCTCGCTATAAGTCCCTAATATCACTAATACCGACTCTCGTCCTAAAAAGTGACTAATAATCTAAAGTTTACCTATCTTTCGATCTCAGCATAGTTTAGTCATTTTAATTGGTGGTTAATCAACTGTCCCTATCTCTCGATCTAATGGGTCAGTCATATCCTAAACATTCAACTAGTCGTGTGCACTCGATTCGTCGAATAAAGAATTAAAACAATTAAAACGAAGGTAAAACCTCACGTGGTCAGTCGATCGACCAGGTATGGCGGTTGATCGACCAACACGCGAATCAGGCCGAATTAATACTAATGCCGCCTACACTATAATTCCCCTACATCCTAGCACGATTAAATTAGCTACTCATACTAGGGATGATAACAACAACGAAATTAACGAAATAAACAGAAGATTTCATGCTTAAATTATTGGAATAAACAATTAACATAAACGATAATAACGGTTTCGGGAAACTAACTAGCAATTCTCTCCTACAAGCGATAATAAAGCGAACTAAATTAAGAGCAGAAGAATACCGAAATTTCTGAGCAAGAATCAGAAACCGAATGAAGACGAAAGTATGCGTGCGAAATAATATTAAGAACCCTAATTATTGATAAACTAAAAACTGAATGTAAAACTAGATTATTTTCTGAATGTCTCTTTTGGAAACTAGGTTACGTTATATAGCAAATATACGTAACACTTATTATCAAAACCTAAACACAATGGGCTTCAAGTTCCTTGATCTTTTAATTCTCGTCTGAAGTAGCGGCTTGGTCGATCGACTGAGGTAACCAGTCGATCGACTGAGATACAGTGTACAGTGGCTTCTGTAACCCGTGAGTTGGTCGATCGACTGAAGGATGTGGTCGATCGACTGAAGTAGCTGACACTTGACTTCTAACTTCTCGTGAATTTGTCTTTTGGGCCTTGAAACGCGCACCAAGCTCGTTCCTTAAGTGAATTCTTCACGTCAAATGCAATGCAGGATACTCGGGGACGGATTTAGCTCAATTTCCGTTGGATTCTTCACATTTCTGCAATAATGTGCAAAAACATGAAAGTAGACGGAAATAGGGGAAATGGTAGCTTAAACTACACAAATGAGCTCTGAAATGCGTGTAAAACAGGATGTAAAACATCATATAAATGACACGCATCACTTGTGCATTGAAGAAAGTGTTCATGTTGTTTTTGATGAGAATAAAATGTTTGACAAAACTGAACATGATGAGGAAGAAGATTTGAACGAACCTGATTTCCGACTATCCGGGGATGATCTTCAAAATTGGATGAAGAAGATAAAGAAATTGAGGGCACAAGTGATGAACAAAGAAGCCCTTCGAATGATAAAGGAAAGAGAACCGAGAGTTTAGTTGATGATACTAAAACCTCTTCTCAATCTAAGCAATTGGAGGATAAAGTTATAACTGATGAAGCTATAACTTCAACTCCAAATCAACGAACCAAGTTCAATGTTATAACTGATTCTGTTATAACCCCAGGCTTATATTCAGGGGGAACAAGGCTTGAACCCCAATCATTCGAAAATGACGAAACTAGTTCAGATGAAGATGTGCCTCCTGTTTCTAAGAAATGGAGATACAAGGACTCTCATCCAATGGAAACCATCCTAGGAAGTTTGAATGAAGGCGTTCGAACCCATAGAAGACTTAACAACTTTTGCTCGTTCTGAAAGATCATAGATCCATATTAGACTCTCTAATAAAAATTAAATTATCTCATAATTTATCATTTTGATGATCTATGTAACATGCATGCAAATATTAAAACATAAAAATGAAAGTTTAAGGAAAAACAATTTCCTTACATTGATTTTATGGTAATTTGGGCACAATCAAGATCTCCTACCTTGATTGTTCTTGAGCTTATAATAAAAGGATGATCCTCCTAACAAATCTTCAAAGAGAAGATCTCCTTCAAGATGCACCCAAGAACTTAACCCAAAACTAACAAGTATTTAACTAGAAACTTGTTAAAATTATACCCTTGATATTATTTGTAATATTACTAATACTTCTTAGTAATAAAATTTGATTACTAACTTCTTAGTAAAGATGTGTAATAATTTTAGAGAGATAGACTAAATATTTGTTCACATGTAAAATTGAAGTGAGCTAGTGTAACAAAATGAACAATCTTAGTCTATATGGAGGGAAGGGGGGCCGGGTAGGTGAGAGGTAGAGTGTGGGAGTGATTTTTCTTATTTTAGTCAATCTTACATCACATGCAAAATTCTAACAAGATAACTTATGGAAGTATATAAAGTAAGGTGAAATGATTATGTTCCTAATCATCCACAACTCTATATTACACGGTCCACTTGCCCATTTACAGGTCCATGTTGGTTCTTATATTTGTCGCACAAATACGTGTAATTTTATTTTAAACATCGTTTCATGTTTAAATACCTCCATAATTCATTCGTCCAAATCACTCCGTAAATATACGTGTACCACTACACATATTATTTATGTACTAATATTAATCACATTAATCAATTAGTACAATTTTAGTGAATTAACAATTAATTAACTAAAACCCGTTTCCCAAAATTTATTATTCAATTATCGCATAATTAAATAATAATTGCCGTGCCTCGAGTTCGCAACTCGAAATCTCTCTAAAAATAATCGACTAACCTTTTAGTCTATAAATCAAGGGACTAAATAAATTGTATCTCATACAATTAATTAGTTGTCAATTAGGGTTCGTTCTTTTAGGTGTGACCGAAAGGGGTCAGTTGATCACCGCCGTCTCATGACAATAACGTCAAACTCTAGTCAGCCAACCGTTATCGATTTATGTTAATCAACTGACGAGGATCAAATAATTAAATATCTGATGATATTCCATTAATGAGATTTATTATGTAAACGCACTATTGTGGAGGACACTAACTCTAATAATCTCCCACTTGTCCGACACAAGGTGTGCGCTACCAATTCTCTTGTCCGTTTTAATCTCCCACTCAATGCAAGGTGTCTTTCAGGTCGCACTTGCACATGAACATACCGCGAGTGGTTTTCTCGATCGGGAGTGTAACTACCTGACCGGAAAAATCTATCACAGATTACTTCCGAGCGTGGCCACGCATTTGTAGTCATTAACTCCTCGAGTGGCCTTAAGATATAGTTTACCCAACGTGGGTGGACAATTCCTGTATGCCCTATCTATCCTATTGCACAATACAGATCATCATGAGCTAGTAAATGCCCTTTTGGCCTCCTTTCACGGCACGACCTAGGACAAAAACCAAAATCACTCGGAAACTGCACTTGCTCAGATAATAGTCTCCAGTCAAAAGAATCGACTCATTATAACATCTTAGAGATCCCCGCCACGACCAGGCGTCTATAATAGAACTTAGGGAATCTCTAAATGATCACAGTCCGACAAAGTGTCACACACTCTGCCTATGTAATCGACTAGTCATCACGTATGACCTTATGGTGTTGAACAACCATCAATAGACTTACAATCTAGTCACTCCGAGACGTCACCTCATTAAGTGACTAGGGACAAAATATAATGTTCATCTTATTCACTTGAATAGTGTTCAACATTGTCTCCACAACTTATTCAGATAAACAAGGTATTAAAATTTAGTCACACTAAATGAAAGATTCATAAAAGAATGAATGCGAAAACAATGAATGTGATTATCATATATATAATAAGAGATACACTATCCAATTATTACATATCCATAATCTAAAGAAAATATGGTACTCGTCTCAATCCCATTGCGACGACATGACCATCATGCTTAGCCTTTGATAAAGGCTTGGTTAAAGGATCAGCAATATTATCATCTATCCCAACCTTACAAATGTCAATTTCCTTCCTTTCCACATAATCTCTAATTACATGGTATTTCCTTTCAATGTGTCTAGATTTGTTACTAGACTTCATCTCTTTGGCTTGAAAAATAGCTCCACTGTTATCACAATATAGAGTGATCGGATCTTTGGCAGAATGGACTACTCCTAGCCCCTCCATGAATTGCCTAATCCAAACAGCTTCCTTCGCAGCCTCAGACGCTGCAAGGTACTCAGCCTCTATGGTAGAATCCGCAGTAATGCTTTGCTTGAAGCTCTTCCAGCAAACAGCTCCTCCATTTAGCATAAACACATAGCTAGATTGGGATTTCATGTCATCCCGACCGGTTTGGAAACTTGCGTCTGTGTAACCTCTTACACGCAACTCAGTTTCTCCTCCAAACACTAAGAACGAATCTTTAGTCCTTCTCAAGTACTTAAGGATGTTCTTTACGGCTATCCAGTGACTCTCACCAGGCTTGACTTGATAACGACTTGTCATGCTCAAGGCATACGCAACGCCGGGACGAGTGCAAATTATAGCATACATGATAGACCCAACAGCGGAAGCATAAGGGACAATCTTCATGTGTTCAATTTCCTTAGGGGTGGAGGGAGACCGTGACTTGCTCAAAGTAATCCCTTGGCCCATAGGTAGAAATCCTCTCTTGGAGTCTTTCATATTGAACCGGTCAAGAACTTTGTCAATATAAGCTTCTTGACTCAATGCTAGTATCCTCTTGGACCTATCCCTATTGATCCGGATACCCAAGATTAGTTGTGCCTCTCCCAAGTCCTTCATTTGGAAGTGTTTCCCTAGCCACTCCTTAACGGAAGTGAGCGATGGAACATCATTCCCAATGAGCAATATGTCATCCACATATAGGACAAGGAACGCAACCTTACTCCCACTAAACTTCATGTATAAACACGGTTCTTCCACACTTCTAGTGAAACCGTATTGTTTAATAACATGATCAAAGCGATGATTCCAACTCCTATATGCTTGATTAAGACCATAAATGGACTTCTTGAGCTCACACACCTTCTTAGGGTTAGATGTATCCACAAAACCTTCAGGTTGTATCATGTACACCTCTTCTTCTAGAATCCCATTCAAGAAGGCAATTTTGACATCCATTTGCCAAATCTCATAATTATGAAATGCGGCAACCGCTAAGATTATCCTAATGGACCGAAGCATAGCGACTGGAGCGAAGGTTTCGTCATAGTGTAAACCATGAACTTGGGCGAAACCTTTTGCCACCAATCTAGCTTTGTAAACATCCACATGTTTATCCATGCCGAGCTTAATTTTATATATCCATTTACACTGAAGGGGTCGCACTCCCTCAGGTAAATCCACCAAGTCCCATACTTGGTTCTCGTACATGGAATCCATTTCGGATCGCATGGCTTCTAGCCAAAGCGAGGAGCCGGGACTAGACATGGCCGATTTGTAGGTAGTGGGTTCATCACTTTCCAAAAGTAACAAAACACTATCCTCTTCGATGTTACCAAAGTAGCGATCAGGTGGATTAGAAATCCTACTTGACTTTCTAGGAACAATTACCGTTTCAGAGGAAAAGGGAATGCTATCCTCCACGTTCTCCTCTACCTCATTCTCGGTTTGTGGCTCTCGAACTTCTTCAAGTTCAAATTTTCTCCCACTCTGTCTCCTAGAAATAAACTCCTTTTCTAGGAAGACAACATCACGAGCCACAAACACGTTTTTCTCGTGTTTATTTTAGAAGTAATAGCCACGTGTTTCCCTTGGATATCCTACAAAAAGACATTTGTCAGACCTGGGTGCAAGCTTATTGTCAGACTTGATCTTGACGTACACTTCGCAACCCCAAATACGCATGAATGACAAATGAGGGACTTTCCCTGTCCATATCTCATATGGAGTCTTATCGGCTGCTTTAGTCGGGCTTCGATTTAGTGAAAATGTTGCAGACAAGAGGGCAAAACCCCAAAATGAACTAGGAAGCTCAGTTAGACTCATCATAGACCGAACCATATCTAGTAAAGTCCGGTTTCTCATTTCGGCCACACCATTTAATTGTGGTGTGCCAGGAGGAGTCCATTGTGATACTATACCACAATCTTTTAGGTGTGAATCAAATTCATAATTTAGATATTCACCACCACGATCGGATCGTAGGGTCTTAATCTTTTTATCCAATTGGTTCTCTACTTCATTTTGGAACTCTTTGAACTTGTCAAAGGCTTCACTCTTGTTCTTCATTAAGTAGACATACCCATATCTACTTAAGTCATCAGTAAAAGTAATGAAGTAGTGAAAACCTCCTCTAGCGGTGATGGTTAATGGTCCACACACATCCGTATGTATGAGAGCCAAAACCTCACTAGCTCATGTCCCTTTCCCCGTAAAAGGTGCACGAGTCATCTTGCCTAGAAGGCAAGACTCGCATGTACCATAAGATTCAAAACCAAATGGTTTGAGCACTTTTGATGAAGCAAGTCTCTTAATGCGTCGTTCGTTTATGTGGCCTAAACGACAATGCCAAAGGTAGGATTCGTTTGGATCACCCGTTTTGAGCTTTTTAGTTTCCACATGATAAACGTCATTAACATCATTTAAAACATAAATGCCTCCAATTGAAATGGCCTTACCATAAACCACATCATTTAAAGAAAAAGTACAACACTTGTCTTTAATAATCAAACAAAAGTCGTCCGCGTCTAACGCGGAAATGGGGATGATGTTCTTAGTTAAAGTTGGTACAAAATAACACTTATTTAAATACAACTCTAAACCACTAGCTAAAGTGAGCACATAGGTCCCCACGGAAACGGCGGCTACTCTAGCTCCATTACCCATGCGGAGATCCACATCACCTTTTGCTAGTGCTTGCACGTCCCTTAAACCCTGCAAATGATTACAAAGGTGAGAGCCACATCCGGTATCAAGTACCCAAGTGGAAGTACAAGCATAATTAACGTCTATCACATAGAGAGAGGAAATCATACCAATAGGCGGAACACGCCCTTCCTTGAGATCCTCCAAGTATTTGGGACAACTCCTCCTATAATGCCCCTTCCCATTACAATGGAAACATTCGGCCTCGGAGAGTTTGACACTTTTTGCCTTGGGATTGCCATTCTCAACGGCCTTCCCCTTTCCCTTGTCATGTTTCTTTGACCATTTCTTGAATTGGGACTTTTCTTTCCCTTTTCCTTTCATAACTCCAAGGGACATGTTCTTTAACTTCATGGTTAAAACATCTCCTTTTTCACTCCCACTAGCTTCCATATCCCTCTCCGCTTGGGTGAGGAGTGCATGAATTTCATGATAACTCTTATCCATGTCATTCATGTTGTAGTTTACCCTAAAGTGGGCAAACTTGGTGGGAAGTGAGTGGAGGATACGATCCACCACAAGAGTCTTAGGAATCTTACACCCTAGATGCTCTAGGATGTCAACATATTCGACCATTTTGAGTACATGGGGACCAACCTTTTGGCCCCTCTCAAGCTTAGCTTCAAAGAAGCGTGCCGCCGCATTGTATTGACGGACTTTAGGTGTTTGTGAAAACATAGTGATCATTCGAGTAAATATCTCGTACGCATTTAAAGAAATGCATGATAGCTTGAGCTTTGGGGACATCGACCATATCAACACATTCTTGTTATCATTCGACATCCTCACATGGTCATCATAGGCGGTCCGCACCGCCGATGAAGCTCTTGGACCGGGCTCGATAGGAGGAGCATCGGTCAAGTAAGTGAGCACATTGTCGGACAACACGACACTTTTGATATTGGATTCCCATTCAAGAAAGTTACTACCGTCATATTTTAAGATACATTTGTCCATTACGGACCTTAGCCATGAATCTTTGCCTAGTGAAGTAGTCGATGGAGTTGATGAAGTTGCCATTGCGAATTAAAATGCCACAACAAAAAGGAAAAATTAACATCCATTGTTTTAAAAAATTACTTGTGAAAACATGTTTTGACAAGTTTTAGCATTTATATAATGATCTCCCACTAAATTATATAAATGATTCCAAGACCCAAATATTAAACAAAAATGAGCATCGCTTGGGCGAAACATCCCATAATTGTGTAAATTCGGTAAGTCACGTTGACTAATTCTACCTCTAGAACTCTTGGTCGACAAATTTCCTTAAATCCATCTACTAGCCCCGGAACACAAGACCGTCTTATATCCCATTGAGTCTAACCAATTTTAGCGTGTGATAACCGTTTACCACCCTACTTACCCAAGGTAAAAAGAGAACACCCCGCTTGGGCGAGCGTGGCTCTAATGAACAAGAGATTCATAGGTGTTACTAATTGGTAAGGCTAATCTCAATTTTAGTTATGTGAGAGATCTTGTCAATTTAGTCATAAATTCCCTATAAGTGAACTAAGTCGGTGAATGTAAATGATGTGAATTGACAATCGCGAAAATAAAATGCATGTGAATGGCAATTTTGGCATGCACGAAAATAAAACAAGCAAACAAATAAGCATATTGAATAAATCCTAGTATGGCCACCTAGTTAATAAAAACTAGTCTATTACATTTTGGAAACCAACTCCTTGGTCCCTTGCCTCTTCATTCCATAAGTGGCTCCTTCTAGTGGGATTTGGAACACCTTCCAAAAATAGACTCCGTCTCGATGTAATCCGTCTTTTGGAAACGCCGGTAAGAATAACTATTACAATTAAATTACATAGCTATTCCTATTATATATTAATTAATAAAATAAATAAAACTATTAATTAATTACAAACCGACGATACGAGATCGTATTTAATTACAAACAAATCGATATTCCCATTCATTTCGGGTAATAACGATTAAAATAAACTAGGCCATACTAGGTACAACAAGATAAATACTTTAAATAAATGACAATCATTCATTCAACTTAAATAAATATGCTTAAAATGCTGTAAAATGATGCCAAAATCGCCCTATCTATCAATCGTTGGTATCCATATCGGTTTTTGTGGATTTAATCGATTTTTAACATGTAAAAATCAATAATCAACTCTTAAATCTCATTTAAGTCCAAACTAATTGTCCAAACTGTTTTGAACCTCAAAATAAGTCCTCACTAATTTTATGATAAATAATTAGTTTGATTTGGTGATATTTTGCTAATTTAATCGGTAAAATCATAATATATAAGTAAAAATCCAAAATAATTGAAAAATTACCCAAAAAACTGAAACAAAAATTTTGAGTATTCTGGAACACTCCCAAGAACACCAAAATGTCAGAAAAATTGCCCCAAAAATCCGGATAAAATTTATGAAGAAAAAGATCGATATTTATCGGTTTTTAACCACTAAAACCAATAAACATCAAAATAAGGTGAAAACACATTTTAAAATTAACTTTTAACATTTAAATAATATTTTTAAATGTACATAAATTTATCAAGGGCAGAATCAAATGTTTCGAAATTATGATTAAATTATTTTACTTTTATCGACTTTTATCTCATAAAATCAATAAACATGCAAAAAATTCGAACCAACCTTCAACCTTTTGCATACAATCAGTAAAAAAGATGCATGAAATACCACAAAAATGCCATAGACCGAATCAACTTTTAACTATATTTAGTCAATTTTTAACTAAAATACGACATTTTGACTCGGTTTTCTACCAAAAATCATTAAAAATAGCAAAATAACTTCATAAATCACCAAACTTAACCACAAACCTTTTAAGATCAGTAGGTATGCATGCCCCAAAAATTTCGTGCTAAAACCTCTTCTAAAACAATTTTTGAGTTTTTATAAATTATCTCATAATTCATTAATATGCTTAAAATCAACATGCAAATTACAAGCCTAAACTTTGATACCACTTGAAAGATCATAGGTCCATATTATACTCTCTAATAAAAATTAAATTATCTCATAATTTATCATTTTGATGATCTATGTAACATGCATGCAAATATTAAAACATAAAAATGAAAGTTTAAGGAAAAACAATTTCCTTACATTGATTTTATGGTAATTTGGGCACAATCAAGATCTCCTACCTTGATTGTTCTTGATCTTATAATAAAAGGATGATCCTCCTAACAAATCTTCAAAGAGAAGATCTCCTTCAAGATGCACCCAAGAACTTAACCCAAAACTAACAAGTATTTAACTAGAAACTTGTTAAAATTATACCGTTGATATAATTTGTAATATTACTAACACTTCTTAGTAATAAAATTTGATTACTAACTTCTTAGTAAAGATGTGTAATAATTTTAGAGAGATAGACTAAATATTTGTTCACATGCAAAAGTGAAGTGAGCTAGTGTAACAAAATGAACAATCTTAGTCTATATGGAGGGAAGGGGGGCCGGGTAGGTGAGAGGTAGAGTGTGGGAGTGATTTTTCTTATTTTAGTCAATCTTACATCACATGCAAAATTCTAATAAGATAACTTATGGAAGTATATAAAGTAAGGTGAAATGATTATGTTCCTAATCATCCACAACTCTATATTACACGGTCCACTTGCCCATTTACGGGTCCATGTTGGTTCTTATATTTGTCGCACAAATACGTGTAATTTTATTTTAAACATCGTTTCATGTTTAAATACCTCCATAATTAATTCGTCCAAATCACTCCGTAAATATACGTGTACCACTACACATATTATTTACGTACTAATATTAATCACATTAATCAATTAGTACAATTTTAGTGAATTAACAATTAATTAACTAAAACCCGTTTCCCAAAATTTATTATTCAATTATCGCATAATTAAATAATAATCGCTGCATACCAGTTCGCAACTCGAAATCTCTCTAAAAATAATCGACTAACCTTTTAGTCTATAAATCAAGGGACTAAATAAATTGTATCTCATACAATTAATTAGTTCTCAATTGGGGTTCGTTCCTTTAGGTGTGACCGAAAGGGGTCAGTTGATCACCGCCGTCTCACGACAATAACGTCAAACTCTAGTCTGCCAACCGTTATCGATTTACATTAATCAACTGACGAGGATCAAACAATTAAATATCTGATGATATTCCATTAATGAGATTTATTATGTAAACGCACTATTGTGGAGGACACTAACTCCAACACGTTCTACTCCGTTCTTTCAACCATTGACCCAACAAATATTAAAGAAGCACTTGCAGAACCAGAGTGGATCGTTGCTATGCAAGAAGAGCTTCAATAGTTTGAACGGAACAAAGTTTGGCATTTGGTACCAAGACCTAAAGACCGAACAGTTATTGGTACAAGATGGGTTTTTAGAAACAAACTGGACGATACAGGAGTTATTGTACGAAATAAAGCTAGATTGGTTGTACAAGGGTATAATCAACAAGAAGGAATTGACAATGATGAAACCTTTGCTCCTGTAGCCAGACTTGAGGCTATTAGATTGTTAATAGCGTTTGCTGCTCATAAGGGAATCAAACTTTATCAAATGGACGTTAAGACAACATTTCTTAACGGTTATTTAAATGAGGAGGGTTTCGTGGAACAACCTCCAGGATTTCTCGATAGCAAATTTCAAAGCCATGTTTTTAAATTAGATAAAGCGTTGTACGGTTTGAAAGAAGCTCCGAGGTCGTGGTACGACAGATTGTCAAAATATCTTCTTGAAAGTGGTTTTAAAAGAGGCTCTGTCGATAAAACCCTATTTCTGAAAACTGAGGATTCTGATTTATTAGTTGTACAAATTTACGTTGATGATATTATTTTTGGTTCAACTAATGATCGTTTATGTAAGTATTTTTCAGAATTAATGACCTCAGAATTCGAGATGAGCATGATGGGAGAACTCAAGTTCTTTCTTGGACTCCAAATTCAACAAACTCCTGAAGGAATTATGATACACCAACAAAAATACAACAAGGAGCTAAACAAGAAATTTGGTATGGAAAACTCTAATTCTAAACCTACTCCTATGGGTACGGATAAGAAGTTGACCTTGGATGAAAACGGTAAGTGTGTCGATGAGACGACTTATCGAGGTATGATTGGCTCACTTTTTTATTTAACTGCAAGTCGTCCGGATATTATGTTTAGTGTATGCGTATGTGCTCGATTCCAATCGTGCCCTAAAGAATCGCATATGATTGCAGTTAAGAGAATCTTGAAGTACTTAATTGGTACATCTAAATTATATCTATGATATCCTCTTGAGTGTAATTTCGATCTCATAGGGTATTCAGATGCAGATTATGCAGGTTGTTCACTTGACAGAAAAAGTACTTCCGGCATAGCTACGTTTGTTGGACCATGTATTATCACGTGGGGATCAAAGAAGCAAAACTCCGTTGCATTATCTACTGCTGAAGCCAAATACATTGCCGCTGGATTGGTATATTCTCAACTTTTATGGCTTAAGCAACAGTTATGTGATTACGGTGTTAATGTTGGGTGTATACCTATTTTATGCGATAATAAGAGTGCTATAATTATATCTAAGAACGTTGTACATCACTCACGAACTAAGAATATAGACATTAGACACCATTTTCTACGTGATCATGTAGA